>NW_010181892.1:0-32342 GCF_000695765.1 Mesitornis unicolor
ACCCAATACATATGGATTAGCTGTCACAGACAACTTCTCAGCCTGCAGCAGCTGTTTCATATGCCCACACCAAGGGCTAAAGTGTGCAGATAAGGTGCAGTAGTTGTCCTTGCCCTTCTTGTGCTGTTTTTCCCCTCCTATTCCTAACATGGTGCTTAGATGTTCAAGGGAAATGTTGGACGTTTTGAATTATCTCAGTAATGAGTGTCACTTGGAAGTTGTACTCACTTCTTTGAGCAAAACTTCTACTGAATCTGAATCTTTGACAAGCATAATCTGCCAAAGATCCAGTGAAATCAAAGGCCTTTGAATAAAGGCTGAAAGTGAATTTGAGTCTGATTTCCTGACTGTTTTCCTGCTGTACTAATATGTATACAGTCACTGTATAGGCTTCTCCAGAGGATGCCACCTCAGAGCAGAAGAGACATTTTCAGACAAAAGTTTTGCTGTCTGCTATGGATGTCTTCCATGTTACCAGCCAAGGCGAGGGGAAAACAAGACCAAGAGGTGAGTGGTGAGAGTCAGATCATTAGCTAGCTGATATTTTAATTCCTAGATAGGTTTGGAAACTGTAGCTAGAAAGACAGCCCAGCTCAGCAGGCTGGCCTGTATGGTCACTCCTGCTGTAGGCCACTTTGCACAAGTTACAGTAGTTGTACCATTTTCTAGAAAGCTTCTTCACTTTTCTCTCTCTTTTTGAGAGCAGATTCTGAACATTAAAAAGGGAGTACTTAGAAATCTAAGTTTATCCCTGAGCACATCTAGAAACAACCTTGATAACTTATTTTTTACTTCTCTCCTTACCGAGTCATTAGTTGGACCAGTCCTTCATGACAGTATTTTAGTGAGATTGGTTGTGTCCTTAGGATGGAGCCATAATTTCCAGTCTGATTAAGGTACTTCTGCTAGATCTAAAGTTTTCTTAGACATGTCCCACCACTGAGAATTTATGGCATGAGACTTGTTCTTTCTCAGCTCTGGTAACCTCACTTCTCACATAATTATTTTGGCATCTAACTTGTTTAGACATAAACAACTGTCTTGTATCCTCTCCAGGGAGCAGTGATCCTCATGGCACTTCAGAAACAACTGTACCTACATCCATGACAAATATTGCTTATTTTGCTCAGAAGCTGGTTGAGAAGCTGAACAGTGGAATGTTTGCTGCTGATCCCAAACAAATCTTGCTCTTCACTGCCAGACAGATTATGGGGGTGAGTGTTTCACACTGAGGTCGTGATACCGCAATTCTCAAGAAGGAGGCTGTAATCCATTTGGTGGTTGTGATTGTTTTTGTTTGCTTGCATGAACACGCAGTCATTCATAAATAGCAATATTTATATAAATATCAATAAGGGCTAGATGGTGCAGCGTAAAGAAGGGATAGTTAGCTCTTTTGTGCCACTCTGTTTACTATGTATGTGTTGCTGAACAGGACTAAATTAATCTCTTCCACAATTCTGGGGACTTCAGCAGAAATTCAGGAAAAGGAAATTTGTATCTAACAGGTAGTTCAGGGGAATTTTGCTGAACTAAGTTTGCAACAGCTTAAATGAAGTTAGAGTACTGAATCCTTGGGAAGAGAGTTATTTGAGCACGCCAAGTACTCTACTTTTTTGTGTTTTCACAGGTCCTAGAAAGCACCATTTCTCAAAAGGAAGTTTTCCTCAGTGCCCTGTACAGCTGTCTAAACAGAGCCATCCTATACTGCCTATCAAGACCACAACAATCGCTGCCTGAACAGTTTAATGTCCTGAACACTCTCAATGTTCTGCAGGAGCAGTGGGACATTATTTTTGCAACTTACAACTCAAATAGTAATTTTGTCGTGTGCCTAATGTACTGCCTTTGCCAACTGAATTTGGGCAGGTACAAATGTTGATCTCAGTATAAAGCTTGTTTACATCTCTGTGCTGTTATCTAAGGGATTGGGTGCAGAGGGGGGAGATTTCACAAACCGTAGGCAATATCCACTTTGAGGAATCACTAGAATCTGAGATTGAGGTGGATTCAGCTAGACTAAGGACTTTGGATGTGGCGTATGTACTATATCCTAGCAAGTATTGGGGGTCACTGCTCTGGGGGCTTAAAGCACTGTTCTGCTTTAAGTTGGACAAACCTTCTGCTCTGATTTGAATCATAGGATACCAGGTTGGAAGGGACCACATGGATCACCTAGTCCAACCTCAATTGGACACAATTTGGTGTCTGTTGAAGTGGCAGAGTAAAACCACTTGGGAAAAGGTGGTCGTTTTCCTCATACACTTAAAAAACCTAACCAAAACAAAACAAAACCAAAACCCCTAAAAAACCTAAACCAAAAAAAACCCACCATGGGTGTATTTTGATGCAATTTTTTACCATTTGATTTGGAGGAGAAGGTGGTTACTAATGCGCTTAATGTTCTGGAGGCAATTGTTTGTCTTTCAGCAAGAAAATGGAAGAGATAAACTGTTCTTCAGTAGGAAGGCTAGCTTTTCCTTGAAATACTAGTGATTGGAAAATTTCCGACCACCAGCTAGCCTTGTTCAGAGGCAGGCTAGTATGTACGTTTGTGGGTGTAATAAGCAAGGCACAGTGGATAGTAGATACGTAACAGTTATTTTTTTTAAATTTTGAAGAGAATGTTTCATTTCAGAGACACCCAGACAAGCTTGCACCTTTGTCTAAGCAGAACCCTTAAACCTGCACACAGATTTAATTGCTACTCTTCATTAAACAAAACTTCTGTGTTGTATCTGTTTCACTCATCCAGCATTTCCAGCAGCTTACTCACTTTGGAGTAGTAACTGCAGTTAACAAGCTTGAACTGGTTTCAGTGGGGTTGGCTTACAAGCCCAGCACTAAAATGAGAATCTGTAAACCTTCCTGGGATGTGGGCTAGGATCACTCCACAAGCATGCAGGTGGCCATTCTCCGAGACGTCTGCATGGGCTAATTTAGGGACATGTTTTCTCTGATATATCAGTTGTTCTTGTGTGTGTACATTTAAAACATATATAAAACTGTGCATGGATCTTGTGAATCTTTAAGCTTATTGTTTCTTGGATCTAAGCTTCAAAGTTCTGGTCATACTGAAGAGTTTTGACATTGACTTGGATAGGGCTAGAACATCTGTACCCACTCTCTTTGCTGTTCTTACAAGTGGTATATCAGAAGTACTGTTCTTAATGTAAGCTGGGGAGTTATTTTGGAAATTCTGTTTTGTGCAAAGAAGCAAATATTAGCTAGCCCTTTATTCACTATAATGCTGTTTGTTGTTTCAATGAAAACCTTCTGTGCTGCTTAGATGGTCTGAATTGAATCCATTAATATCACAGCAGAAATGAGCTGCACTTTCATAGGTCATTTCTTCATCATTCTTATTCCAGTCAGATAATAATTGCCAGGCCAAAACTGTTGAGATGGAATAAGGGTTACTTGTATGTAGCAACAGTAGACACATTAAAAAAAATCATTTGCAGAAGTGTTGGTGTTATGCAAAAGCCAAACGTAGCAAATCCAAGGAATCAAGATTGTGGTAGTTTAAAGAAAATCAGAAATAAAAATGATAGCTTTGCATACCCAAGAGATTTGACTCTCCCATGTAGTAGTGCCTGTTTACGACCGAAAGAATGTAGTATGTTACTAGTGGCTATAGATAACATATATGATATTGACAGCACTTCTGTGACCCAGTCCAGGCTTTCTGGATGCCTTAACTAAGCCTGTTGCAATTATTTTAAGTATTACTACTGTGCTGAAACTTCTGCTATCTTTTACCTACTGAGTGGTAGATTATCTGACACACAGCACACCCCCAAAGCAGCACAAACTCTTTTTGGCCTTGGTGATGTTCTCAATTAGAATCACATCTATGTGATGCTAATACCATGGATCTAAAGACTGCAGCTTTTTTGTGCTGAGGGCTTTATAAACTGAATGAACAATCACTGATGCAAAGAACTTAGACTAAGTAAGCAGTTCAGGTGTAGGATACAGCAAGGCAGTGTTTCCCACATAATGGGAGAAGAAATTCAGAGCAAAGAGGTGGCATACAAGATGCTCAGGGGAGGTACAAGAAAGCTGGATGCAATCTGGCTACGTCAGTTCAGCCCTGTGTTCCAGCTAATTGAGATGAATGGTACATACAAGTGCACTAGGAAGTGTAGGGATAAGGCACGTACAGCAGAGTGATCCATAGGATCCTGATGACTGCTCCTTGACTTTGAAAATAAGACTGGTGGTAGTTTAGTTCCCAGTTCCTGTAAATCCTACGGTACCATGTGATTGGTGTAAGCACTCGAGCCTGGGAATACTGATCTACTAAATGAATTGAGTAGGAGTGCATGTGTATAAATACCTTTAGATTTTTCACTGTGCTCATTCTGTTCGAAGTCTGGTTTCCTCATGTGGCCTTCTTTTTTTCTTTTTGCCACAGCTATCCAGAAGGTTTTGGGGTGGATGCAAAACCAAAGCTAGCTTCTCATCACCAAATTTTCCTTGCACCCAGTGAAGAAGAAAAGGGCAGCCTGCCTACTCCAGATGATGGTAATTTATGGCCCATGTTGCCTTTGGCTTACAAAGCAGGAAGGTGTGTGACACAAACAGTTATCAGAGGAGCCTGTGCCTCTTTGGTGTTTAGGCACTGCAGGCACAGCATGGAGAAAGGAAGGTTGTGCTAAAAATGGCTTATGTTTGCATCATACCTTTTTATCCAAAATTCACACCTCACATCCTCAGGACTAATGGATATCAGTTTGGAGATCTCTTCTTCATGTTGTGGCCAGTATCAGTGCCCAGATGCATACTATTTGTAGCTTTACTTCTTTTTTCCCAAGGCCTATACAGAGCTTGTGTCTGTTGTACACAGGAAGAAACATTTTGCTCTTAAGAGAAACACTGGAAAAAATTTGGGCTGGATTCAGCGTGGAGGCTGTCAGCTGAACCCTATGCTCCTTTTTTTTTAAATTTATTTTTTAAATGTATTGGCTTGGATATGGTGCAACCAAATTAGCCTGATTTTCAGAAAAGTACAGGAAAACAGCTCAACACTTCCTTGTGCAGCATCCCGTTGCTGTGACAGATTGTTTCACAACTTGGTTACCTTCCCTCCACTGTCTCTAATCATGTTTGGCAATGTCAAGGTATGTTCTTCGTGTGCTTGAGCATTCTGTGTATGCTAAGATCATCAAAATTCTGATGAGACGGTTTTCTAAGATAGAAACCAGTTAGAATCCTCTGTCACTCGTACTTGTTTCTTTCAGGGAGTTGAAATATGGTAAAAGAAATATCCTGCTGTTTTCTGTATTAGACTAACTAGTCTGGCTTAGAACTTATGAAGGCAGTAGACAAAATGGAGCAACACCACTGACTCCAGCAGTTACTTTGGACCAGAGCTGTTCCAGATGAGATGTTTTTGCTTTATTTGCTGCTTGGCTTGTTACACACAAAAATGATTCTTCATTTTTAGTTTCTTTTGTTTCCTAGTCCATCAGGAGATTCTGAGAACAGTAGAAATCATCTGGAAGCAGCTCGTTTCTCAAAGACGGCAGGCTCTGGAGGACATTTACAAGATGGATCTTTCTGTAAAAGGAAATGACAAAGAAAGGGACATGAAGATAACGGAGATCACTCCTTTATGGGAAGAAATTATGACGAAAGCTTGGCTACACTTAATAGGTCTCTGTTCTTTTATAGAACACTCGTAGTAAGCAAAGACATGGTGGTAAATGTAGTGCTTAATGGAAAGCTGCTGATTCCTTGGTTATAGCCTTCCTCTGCACATCACCTGCTAGATCAAGCAGGTTCTCAGTTTCTCTCATCCAGGATTATAATTGCTTGCTGTGTCATGCCCTAGTCCTTCTGTAATCACCTGGTTATGCTGTAGGACTTCTGCTGTACTACAAGAGAAATCTCCTTAAGACAATTGTATCCCATAGGAGAATTTAAAAGGGAGAGTATTTGGGTGGAGAAGGGCATCCCAATGTGTGAAGTGCTGTAGGGATTCAAAGTTCATGTCTGTATAATGACACTGGTCAATGGCAGAACTTTGTGAGGCTTTTAAATAAAGACTTGAGAATTACATGCTTATTCAATGCTCCCCTTATAAATAGAAGGACAAGCCAGCTGAACTGAGGCAGTACGATGTTGTTGTGTCTTGTGTAACAGGGATACAAACCCTCTACCTTCTCACTGGCTCAGTTTCCAGTCTTACAAGCTTTTTTTGTCTGTTCTGGCCCACAGCATCTGAAAAGAAGCTTCTGCAATATAAAGCAGGGCCAGGCCTGTCACAGAGCAAGCACAATTACTGGAGTGAAAGCCTCTCTTCAGCTATTAGGTTGATGCCTGGCCGAAACACAAAGGAAATGACATGCAAATCTGAGGTAAGTCCTGCTCTTTGTCTTTTCTGGCTCTGTCACTCATCTGATTTGATATGGCTCTGAAGAATTTGTCTGGAGTTGGGAGGCTTCCTGAGTACGTTTGGTGGCAGGTTCCATTGTTACACTAGACACCTATTGCAGTTAAGGTTCCTTTTCTAGACTACTAGAAGTAATCTCCAAGAAATAGCTACTGTTCTAAAGAACTTTGATTGGCAGCTTTACCATACAATGTATTAATGCACACCTTTTTTGCATGAGGCCTAATTATTGCACTTGAAAGGAAAAAAGTAAGCAACCCATGTGTTTCTGCTCACAGGGCTCTGGTTGGGTCAGAGCAAGGTGAGAAGATGCTGGCTTTGCTGCTGCTTTTGACTTACATCACTTATGTAAACTTTATCTTTCCGGCACTGAATTAGTAAAATGGATCAGTTTATTACCCATAGTACTATCCTTCCATTTTCTACTCAATATGAAGTATTAAAGGTCCCAGTTTTAGTTTAGCCTCAAGAGAGAAGGAGACAAATGCTTATATAAACCAGGGATGGGCCTGGAGGGTATGCAGCATTCGTACTACCAGCAATGAAGGCAGACTACCTTCTCCATGTGTAAGTTCCTCCTTTGCTGAGAGGGCCATTTCCATGTTTTTGCCGGGCATTTTTTAACACAAAAAGAGCACCAGGTAGATGTTACTTGTTTAAGTGCGTTAGGGCTACAGTAACAAGCTGTAGGGCAGGGCAGCTGTGCATTTGCAGAATTTTCAGAGCTTTGGACTGAGCTTGTGTTTACTGCAGTGCTGCAGCATTTTTTTAATCCTGTTGAGGAAACCGTAAGCATAATACAGCATTAGTTGAGGGAGTGAGTCTTAACCCTCTAGCTCAAGCTGCAGCAGGTTGCAGCTTTATCCCCAGTGATGGGTGGTTCACTTCCAGGTATGTTGATCAGGAAGTTTATGATACAGTAATGTGTCTGAGAGTATCTTACTGAGCTCCAAGTTTGTTTCTTTTTTTTCTCAGGATGCCACAGCATCCTTCTCCTTCCTTAAAATCAGTTTGCTGCTTACAGAGTGAGCAAGTTCTTCCCAGGTACATATGTAGACTGTGATGTCATGCTACAAGAGCATCGAGTATTTGCCCTGGGGTCTGTTTAATTATTTTTTAAAATTAATTTTGATTATTACAGCTGATTACACCTCAGTGAGCAATGTAATTGATATTTGTAAATGTATCCCAAGAAACATTTTGTACAACATGCTTTTTGCTGTTGAAGGTTAAAGACTCCGTTATTGGTTTTCCCCTAAATATGCCCACATCATTAGTTCCTCCAGTGAAAAGGTTGCCATCTGGAAAAGGCAGCACGGAGACATTATTCAGGCACAAGTGCATGAAATTGGTGTTTCTGCATCTTCTGTCTCTCTTCTGCAAGGAAGCGGCTTGTAATTAAAGGAGCTGAGTTTGGAGGAAACATTACTCATTTGGTGTTATTCCTTATCATGTCAAGGACTGACAGCTCCACAGCTCTGATAAATTGTTCCTCTCAATGAGATGTGAAGCTACAGTTCCAAATGTTCTTCTCCACTCTCTCTCTCCCCTCCTTTCTCCCTCCAGCCCATCTTTGAAGGAGTTTGATACACTTTTGAGAGAGATTAAGAGCAATAAAATTAATCTCTTTGCTCTTTAACAGCCCTTTTTCTTCGTACACTTCACAAATACGGTATAAGGTGGGATTTTCAGTATCAAAGGAATTTGTGAGCACAAGTTACATTAAAAGTAAATGGTATTGGTGCTTCTAAGTCATATATTTGACCCAACTTTGGCAGTCACTTTAAAAAAGTGTTGTAATGTGACTTTGTATAATTTGCTGTGTCTCACGTGCCTTCTGTATTCACTTGGGAAGAATCTTCAGGTAGTGGCCTCTGTCTTTACTACTGCTTGTTATGGACCCATGCCCTACACCAATAAGAAGCTGATTGAAACACTGAGATAAAAGGAAAAGTAGCAGCATGAACTATACAGTGAGAGAAAAGGCTTTAAATCCCGTAGTAAAATAAATAAAAATAGGTTAGCAACAACTGATTGTTTTTGTCATCTTCCACAAGCTGTGAGAGTAACAACCACTACAGCAATGACATTTCAGTAAATTGTAAAACAGTCAACAGCTACCATGCAATGTCCTGAGGTTCCTCCTGAGGATGAGTGCCTGAGAAAGGTTACAAGCAGCATACTTCTAACTGCTGTAAGACACAGTACTGCCTCAGGGCTGTAGATACAGTTGTTCTTTACGAGAAATGCAAACCCTCCTGAGTTTTATAGCAGGCCTGATCATGCCTGTCCTCTCCTGTTTTGACTCATTAATTATATTCTTCTGTGTCAGAGACCTAGATCCCTTAAGAGAACAAAATAGAAAAGGTCTTTTCATGGAATCATAGAATGGTTTGTGTTGGAAGGGACCTTTAAAGCTCATCTAGTCCAACCCCCTTGCAGTGAGCAGGGACACCTTTAACTATACCAAGTTGCTCAGAGTCCCATCCAACCTAACCCTGAATGCTTCCAGGGATGGGACTTCTACCACCTCTCTGGGCAACCTGTTCCAGTGTTTCACCACTCTCATTGTTAAAAATTTCTTCCTTATATCTGGTCTAAATCTACCCTCTTTTAGTTTAAATCCATTACCCCTTGTCCTGTCGCAACATATCCTGCTAAAAAGATTGACCCCATATTTCTTATAGGCCCCAGGTATTGAAAGGCTGCAATGAGATCTTTCTGGAGCCCTCTCTTCTCCAGGCTGAACAGCCCCAACATTCACAGCCTTTCCTCGTAGGAGAGGTGTTCTGTCCCTCTGATCATTTTTGACCTGCACCAATGTCTGACTATGTCCTTCTTACACTGGGGGCCCCAAAGCTGAACACAGTACTACGGGTGGGGTCTCCCAAGAGTGGAGTAGAGGGGCAGAATCACCTTCCTTAACCTGCTGGCCATGCCTCTTCCAATGCAGCCTAGGATACAGTTGGCTTTCTGGGCTGTGAGTGCACATTGCCAGCTCATGTCCAGCTTTTCATCCACCAGTACCCCCAAGTCCTTCTCTGCAGGGCTGCTCTCAATCCCTTCATTCCCCATCCTGTATTGATAATGGGGATTGCCCTGACCCAGGTGCAGGACCCTGTGCTTGGCCTTGTTGAACCTCCTGAGGTTTGCACAGACCCACTTCTCCAGCATGTCCAGGTTCTTCTGGAGGGCATCCCATCCCTTAGGCATGTCAAACACACCACTCATCTTGGTGCACTCAATCCCACTGTCTATGTCATTGATGAAGATACTGTTCCCAGTATGGATCCCTGAGGGGACACCACTTGTCACCAACCTCCATCTGTACATTGAGCCATTGACCACTACACTCTAGATGAGACCATCCAACCAATTCCTCATCCACTGAACAGTCTGCCTATCAAATCCGTATCTCTTCAATTTTTAATCCCAGTCTTCAGAATGAAGAGGTTAACAGAGACTTCCTAACTTCTAATTGCAAAACCAGAAACTTTACAGTAGGCTTTTGGTCAGCAAAAATGTATTTGTGAAGACAGCTATAGATAAAAAGCCAGCATCTGACCTACTTTGTACTGGTTTTGTCACTGTCCGTTGCAAGAGAATTCCTCCTAGTTAAGTGGGCAAATGCAGTATTTGAACTCTAAGGATTTTTGAGCAGTTTGATGATAGCTTAGTTTCTGCTCTGCTGCCCTCAGTGTATGCAAGGTCACTGCAGAGATAACGGCAAAAGAAAGTGTTTAATGGTGTAGCTCTGCAAACCAAAAAATACTCTGTTTGGCTTGACTGGGAGGGACTCATTTTTCTTTAGCTGGCTTTGTAGTAAGAGCCCATCTCCTGTGCTAACTCTTGATTGTTAAACCC
Source organism: Mesitornis unicolor (assembly GCF_000695765.1). Lineage (NCBI taxonomy): Eukaryota > Metazoa > Chordata > Aves > Mesitornithiformes > Mesitornithidae > Mesitornis > Mesitornis unicolor. The sequence continues at coordinate 10,265 of NW_010181892.1, forward strand.
ACAGCAAATCTGTAAAAGATAACTTCATCAGTGTGTCAGCGAGAGCCACCTTTGTCTCTCAAGGTGATGGACAGGAACTTACAAAGACTTGGCCATTATTACCCAAGATGTCAGTGGCAACACTAGCAGCTGAACCCAGAGCTAAATAGCGGACAAGTCCCTTCCAATACTGGCTGCTTCTTTCCTGCATTGTTACAGCATCTTTCAATAACAGACTGTAAAGTTAAGGCTGATGCTGACCAGCCTGCGGTTTCAAACAGTAGTAAAGTCAGTGCCTTGGAGGGCGGTTGTTTACGGTGGGGAGGTATGTGAGGTAGGGAAAAGGAGAGTGGAGCTGAACAAAAAAAAGCTTGCTAATTTGGGATGAAGGAGGGACAAACTCAACTTGCAGTTCATGGTAGGTGAAATGAAGAAGACAGGAATATGTGAAACATGATCACAATTAGTACTTAAAAATTTTTATTACCAATCACTCTGTTTTTCTTTTATCAGCTTTACAATTTAACTGAGTTAAAAAAAAAAAAAAGGAAACATATAATGGTATTTCTTTGAAAAGTGCATCATTTGTGTAACATCTTTATCTTCATAATAGAAGGATAATTAACATCACTAATTATCTAATTAAGTTCATTAACTATCCACCAACAGTGCACCGTGAAGTTGACATTATGTTCTTCTGTCAACAAATGCTTCGATTTCTTAGGAAGTAATTAAAATGTAAATTAGCATGTCATTAAATGCACAAGGGAAGTTTGGAATCAAATATTCATTTCGAAAGTGCTCATAGCACACATTTTTTTTTACTTCAATGAAAGCAGGCACTTTACTATTAATGATGTATATTAAACAATTTCCATTATAATATTATTGTCTTGTTTAATAACTGGCTCAAAGCTAAATTACAGTATGCTGCAGCAGGCTGGAAAAAGTTTCTTTAACTTTGAATGAATAAATTGTTGTGTCCTCTTAATCTGGTATCTGACACACTGCATTTATCATCTCCAGATTGTTTACAAGATCATCAAGAAATAATTCAACAGGTCAATAGGTTAGATAAGAACTGCATGAGAACATAAAATGCAGAGCTACCTCATTTTATATAGTACAAATCACCAGACTTTCTGAAATGTATGGGAATGATTTCCAGATTCATTGAAGATACCTGTTTAACAGAGAAGTTGGAATATCAAGGTTGTATGATGATGAATACAAATTATTAGGCTGACTTATAGCCACAGGCCACTCATCCCACAGTCTGTTCCTTAAAAATGCCTTACTGCTTGCTGCAGGAGGTGGTGCGTGGCGGCAACGCACAGTAGTAACTAGCACAGTATCTATCCTAGCAAAATTGTCCCTTTCTAGATTTATATCGGTTTCATCTTAAAACCTGAAACACAAGAAATAACATCCCTTCCACTTAAATTGGAGAAGAAACTTCTTCTCAGTGAGGGTGCCAGAGCACTGGCCCAGGCTGCCCAGAGAGGTTGTGGAGTCTCCTTCTCTGCAGACATTCAAAACCCGCCTGGACGCCTTCCTGTGCAACCTCATCTGGGTGTTCCTGCTCCGGCAGGGGGATTGGACTGGATGAGCTTTGGAGGTCCCTTCCAATCCCTAACGGTCTGGGATTCTGTGATTCCAAAACTTTTTGTGCATGACCAGTGAGAGGGAGTTATTCTGTTTTTAAACTCAGCGGTGTCCTGCGGCAGTGAAGTCCTTTCATTTAATTACACATTGGATGAAAAGATGTTTTCTTTTATGTTTCCTGTGTATTTTTAACTATATTTTTAAAATATATTTTTGCCTTTTAATCTAAGCAATGTGTCTTGTTCAGGTTTAAGCTTGGATATAGGATTTCAGAAAGTTGAGTTTAATGTTTAAAGCTGTTGACGTTGAAATTTCATCTTTCAAGAGCTGCTGGTTGCAGAGTTTTATTTTCACATAACAGAGATGATGCCAAATGAGTTGAATGATGTTAATGTGAATGAAAGCAGAGTTTTATTTGGTTGCAGAGAAACCCTAGAAACAAGCGCTAGCCACTGAAACAGGTGTTTTTTTTCTTTTCTGAATACATAGAAAGACAAATAATTTTTCATATTCCTCAGTTCAAATATGTCCATTTTCTTCCAGAATTTTGATGCAACATTTTATTTAGAATAATTTCAGAGAGAAATTGTTTGAATTAGGTCGCTTCATATGGATGGTTTCATTCAAAAGCCTGAAGCAGCAATTTAAACTGAATCAAACTTACATTTTAGTTTTAAATCTTTGGGTGGACTCAATATTCTCATCCACAGTTTCCCACGAGGAAATAATTTTTAGTTATTCAGTTTTTAAGTTGTAGATTTGTTCTATTTTTAATGGCAAATAATGCTTTTTCAAAATTATGCTCTTTATGATTAGAAATCTTTATAAGGAGAATAATTATGACCAGATTTGCTTCTCAACAAGATAGGAGTTTATATATGGTGTCTCATCTCATGCAGGGAGCAGTACAAAACGCACATAGGAGTCTAGGTGCCTGGAAAATTAAGCATGACTTTCTGTCAGACAGCGTGGACTGAAAATAGCAAAGAGTGTGAACTGGATGGTTGTATGTTTAAGCAGAGAGCAGGAAATCAGGGGTGGTCCTAGAAATCTCTGCAAGATGAACTTAAATGTTTCCCCGAAATGAGGGTGCAGGTTGATAACCTGTGCCGAAGTCTGTGACCATTCGTTTCTTGTTCTCATCCTTCCTGTCCAAATTAAAGATAAAGCTTGGTTGTGCCTCTCTGTGCTCCATTCATGCTTTTTGCTGCAGAGTAGCCTGGAAAGTCCAGAATTGTTCTGCAAGAACTTAAAAATTCCAAAAGTAATCTTGTCACCTTCAAATGCCTGTCATTTTAGGAAAACTGATAATTTTAGGGGTCACGTAAGAGCTGATTCTTTGTATTCTGTACTGTGTGTTTTAAGCATATGCTGATGTTTACAGAATTCTTTAATCGGCTGAAGGATTAGAAGTGCACATTTTTCTTAGATAAAAGCCATGATTCAAATGTAATCAGAAAATGCCAGTGCATGAGGCTTTCAGATAAATGCATTGAGCTACTATGAAATAAAGTCCTAAGTTGCATACAGCTGTGGAAAAATCACCATTTTAAATAGAAGTAGGAAAATGGTGAGTAAGAAAAAGTGAAGACAAGAAGAGACCCCATTGCTGTTCCCCATAATGCCAAAGTCTGACCTTCACCTTTCACCAGAGGTAAAAGCTAATACCACTGCTGTAACAACAGGATGGAAACTGAGCCCTCCAGAGGTGGAGTGAATTATCTCTAAGTCACAGAAGTCGTTCTCAGAGATGTCTCACCTCCCATTGTGCTTTTTTGCTATTAGGAGACAAGTAATCTGTTCTACCAGGAATTCATCTCTTTAGTAGTATCATCTGTTGAAGGAGTGGGTGTGTACGTAAGTATGCGTACACATAGTTGCTGTAGAAGTAGAGCTACTTCTGTGCTGCTCGAGTTTAGCTGATAAATACAGTGTGCAAGCCTCATCACATGTACACCATATTTCGAATTTATCCTCTTGAAACCCACCCCTGTGTGGGGGTACATTTATGATGCACTGAAATATGGAAGTTTTTCTCATTAAGTTTGCTATTCCCCAACCAACTGGCGATGCCAGGAATCCATCCATGATCCTTAGGAGCAGTTGGCACTGTGCATTAGCCTCCTAGTGGGTTGAGGCACGAAGCTTCCATGCAACACTTAACTGCTGGAACTACTGTCTGTTGAAAAGCTAAATGAATTTTGGCAAAGCAACAATAAAATCTACATGGCAATAACAATTTTGTGATTCAAAAGAGCCTGCAAACAATTCTCAGTGTGGAGAGTGTAATGTGAAGGACTAGCACAAACTTTTCTTTAATCTGCTAAGGAAAACACTGTCTGCCTTAGCTTAATGCTTTTTACCTGGTGGCTAATGAAACGGTTCCAAAATGAACCTACTCACTTCCTAGCGCATAGTCAATTACTTGAAAAGTAGTCTGGTCACAAGATGGGTGGCTTATTGTTTGCACAGGAGAGCAGTGTGCCTGGTTTCTGATTCACCGTGTTAGATTTAGTAGCAGTAGACTTGGAGATGTTATGCACTTTGTCCCTGCATCTGAATTCAACAGAGCTAGTGAATTGTTGGAGACTTCACCTAGCTCTAGTGATTTACTGTAACACTTGGATTTTTCTCTGTGAAACTACCATGCTAGCTGTAATCCTATCCTCTGCTTGTGAGGCTGATGAAGAAGGGTTTGATTTCTTCTCTGTGGTTTATAGTAGCAGGAAAGGGCCAGAAGTATTGGGCTTTAATTGTGCATGCCAGGAGAGGAAATTCTGGTTAGATGCGTGGAAAAAGGAGGAGCTTGAGAACTGAAGTGAATACAAGAAGATAGCTTTCACACCTCAAGAGTTTAGAGTCAAAACTTAACTGTTGACAGTCTGGCTCTGTAGCTCTGTAAGTCATAGTGGTGCAGGATTTTTCCATTAAAAAGATTATTCGCTTTAGCTGGTAACTGAAAAAATCAATCGCTTTTGTGAGAAAGTGTCTGCTTCCTGACTAAGTCATATCATCAGTGACAGAAGATCCATGCTGGTTTGGACGTGCAGTCCAGAGGCCAGAGCTGAGGTATGGGGCTGCCGAGAGGAACAATGCTGTACCACAGGGGGATGCCATTTCAAGTTGAGCTGCTGGGAAATATATACTTAAGTAAAACGGAACCATCTGGCTCTTTATAAAATGGCATTTCCTGAGGGTTATTTCTGTTTTATTAAAAAATTGCAGCTTTTCTGTTTGATTCAAGATGGGAAGGGTGTATCACATTAGTATCATGTAATTTTTCTCATTCTAATGAAGCTAATTTCCTCATTTCCTCTTTTGCAGTGATCACCTGTAGAGATTTTAAGCATGTTTCGTGGCCACTTTTAAGGTCCAAGTGCTGCATATCTATTATCTCCACGTTTCTAACTTCAATGCTTGGATTAAAGGCAAATCTGTCCCCTTTCAGTAGCAGACAACCTGTATATAAAAGTTGCAAAGTGTATGCCTAAACACATCCTGAAACACTGTAATTTCTTGAATCAGGGTCATCCAATCTGTTTCTGCCGTGCACTAACTCTTTCTCGCTGTCACATGTGCTGTTTACACGCAGTTTGTTGTGTCCCTAAAAGCTAAAACCCACTGTTTGCTTTTTTCTATGCCCATATAATAATTTCTTAAAACCTAATGATTTCTTGAATAGCAGTTATTAGATAAAAAAATCTCCCATGTAAAATTGTGACAGCCCAAGTTAGAGGAATAAGGTATGTGGACTCTTCCTGTGATAGAAGATCTAATATCTGATAAATCAGCTATATGAGAATACGATCTCTAATTTGGTTCATCAAACTGTATCCCTCTTCCACTACCGCATGCTGTCACCACATATATCCTGAGGCTTATCAAGATGTTTCAAATTAATTCAAGTTGCATTTACCCTATCACCAACCCCCCCTTCCCCTGCAACCAAGTCATAGTGGCAGGATGTTCCAGAAACTCGCTTGTCTTAGTTTCCCCAGCTGTAAGCTAAAGACTTTAACCTCTTTCATAAAGACCTTTGAGATGTACTGGTGAAAAATACTGCACACGAGCAGATACTTTTGTTATAGCTGGGATGCTATATGAATGCTTTTACTGTGTGTGCATATATATTTGTAATATTTATTTTACTCATTTTAACTAATGTAGCAGACTAAGATCACTAGTTCTAGTCCTCACCAACAGATAACTCAAACACATGCTTCAAAACAAGTATGCGGATCTTCCCACTATCATCGGGATCTGGATATTTCATCTTTCCTTTTGGCTCTTCCAGTTCCAAAATTATTTTGTCTTGAAGTTTATTTTCATTTGTTAAGAGTTTTGGCACATGATTTTGTGTGCATGTCTGTTCTGTAATAGAACATGTAGCCTTTAATTCCCCAAAGAAAGTGTCAATGTACAGAGCTCCAATGACATAATATTTCTTTAGGATATGTGGGATATGTGGCATCTGTATCATGCAATATGAGTTTATTACGGCAAGCCTTAATATTTATACGGTGCAAGAGTGTTAAGTGAAATATATATACCTATATATAAAAAAAATTAAAAATCAGGCATAAAACACTCCAGAGCTCAACAGAGAATTGTTACCTTAGAAGTCACACCTCAACATTTTCTTTTTCCCTTTTTCTTTTTCAACTGTTATTACAAGCAGCCTTTCGATTGCTTTAGTTGAAAGAAATGAGAGAAATTCCACTCTGAGTTTTTCTGGCATGCTAATTTCTCTGTTTGCCAGCATTTTTCTCCTTGCTGGTTTTACCTTTCCCCGATGCTAATAATTTTCTCTTCTATTTGCGTGAGGTCTCCAAGCAGCAAGAGGAAAAGCTTTTTGATTCCATTCTTTGTTTGTTTGTTTGTAATAGGGAAATAGCTTATAAATTCCATCACCTTTTCAAGCTCTAAATATTGGCTGGGGAATCTGAGGCAGCAAAACAAGCTGATTCTGTTTAGAATGTGATAGTCTAAGGCTGCAAAGTAGAGAAGTCTATGTAAAAAAACAGCAAAAAACAACAAAGAAAACAAAAAAAGCCCAACAAAAAACCAACTTAAAGCATACTCAGGCTTGTAGCCCAGGATAGATCAATATGGCAGAAACTCAAACCTTGTATTATGTGGCAAAATATTAACAATTATCAACCTGGCATCCTGGTTTTGTTCAAGATAGACATTACACTGTGGCAGTGTTGCATTTAATCTACTGCATAAAGTGTTGTGATTTTAAAGGATAGCTACCTGTAATTTTTAATGGAAACTGTTTATTTGTTAGGACCTTGTTTGCTCTAGTTGTCCATTAAGCATTACAGTGTAATTATTCTGACTGAACTCTTAATAAATAATAGCTTGGTCTATACTCTCCATGTTTATTGGATATCTTTTTCAGATTTTCTTTTTCTTCGTGGATTTGTTTTGGGGTTGTTTTTTGGTTTTGGTTTTGGTTTTGGTTTTCCCCTAATCACAGTGATCTCCAATTTTGTTATTTGTTCATTTCGTTCTACAACCAGATGGTTTTCTTGTGGGGATGATCATCAGGGACATGTTCATCTGGTTGAAGATGGCTGGCTATTGCTCGTTTGGAAGCCAAAGTGGTTAGTCTTCAGTTCACCAGACGTAGCTAGCAGAATTTTTCCTTCTTAGGGCCATTCATATGTTTCAAGTCTAGGAGCTGGGTCAGTGAGGTCAGTGAAAATGTTTACAATGTGGGCTTTGACCTTAGGGGTCTGATTGGTGACCATGAGTGAAATACAGACTATGAGCAACTTTGAAACAGCTACTAGTACAGCACTGACTGTACTTCAATAGCCTGTGGGTATCTGGAATGGTTGTTAATACTTGGAGGAATTGGCTGTCTATTCTGAATGGCTTTTAGCCTACGTCCACACAGAGCTGGGATCTCAGCTCTTCTCCTGCATGGAGCCCAGCTCAACAGCACAGAGATGCTGCTGCTTTCTAGGTCAGCCTTTATGGGAGTTTTATATGAATTATGGAATAGTTTTGTGAGGCCACAACTGTGATTACAGGTTTAATGATGCTTTAAACAAACAAAAATGTAATGACTTTCATCAGTGCAAAACAGGAGCTTCCTGCAGGGAAACACCAATAAATGTGACTTCACAGCAAGGGTACAGACCTGGCTGGCAGCCAGCAGTAATCGGCACACCATGTAGACCTTGTGTGTTAACTTAATTATAGCACAGTGCAAGCAGCAGCTCGACGGTTTGCAGTGGGGAATCACTGCCAGCATGGCACACAGTCCATGCATTTAAAAGTTACCCATCTGATCCATAGCTTTAGGTAGTGAAAGGCTGGGACTTTCACAGCGAGTTTAGCCTCGTGCTGTGACTCACAGCAATCTCACCTTTGTCAGGGAAGTTCTGGTAGGGATGAGAGCCTTTGAATGACACTGTAACCTCTCCTGTATAATCTCTGAACACCTTCTGCCTTCTCTACCGCCTCTAATCCTTCGGAATTTATCAAAGGAACAGATACTTCTGCTACTCTCTGTAATGTAGTAATGCAGTTAATGGTCAGCCACTCTGATTCTTTTTTTGTGGGTTTTTGTTTGTTTGTTTTTAATTTTTATTTCCATTTTATGGCTTTGTTATACCCTGTGTAAATTCCTGGAAAAGGCAAGCAATCTCATTTTTACTTTCAAATCATGTTCAAGTAAGCCTTCATCCTTCCTGCATATTTGACTGGCACAGGCAATAGTTATTTATGGCTTATTTGGGAACTTGTCTCTGTTGGGATTCTGTTTCTTCTGTCCCATTGACTTCAGAAAAAAAAAGTGGCTCTTTCAGAGAGCTTTTGGTTTGAAAATTTTAAAGCAAGTATGCCCAGAAGGTCAGACGTAGCATCATGTAGTTGTGATAGGATAGCTAGAATCTTTTTTCCAGGAAATACATGGTCAAACAGGAGAATTATTACCTGTCACTGTTAGTAAGAAGGCTGTGCTCCTGAACTTCTCCCAGTATCTACTTGTCAGCAATCACAAGAAGAGATGCTAAGCAAGGAGAGAAATAGATGGAGCAGCTATCCTTGTGCTTGCATAGAAAAGTCTGAGTTACAAGACTGTAGAACAGTCCCATGAGTGTTAACAGCCTGTTAAAGCAGAGCCCTGTGCTGGTTTTCCAGTTGCCTTCACGCAATAAGATAAAACAAGCCAGTAGCTTACTCAGCAGATCAGTGCTTCAGCTATACACACAACCTTTCTGTATGCTTGATCTCTCTGATCAGGTAAAAGAATGTCATGAGAACAAATACTTTACTTCAAGTCTTTTTGGGATCCAGAATTTCACAGATGGCTAGGAGAAAAGCGGGAACAAACCTAGTATTTTCAAAGCTGGAATCTTTTATTTGATTAAAGTTTAACAGGTGAATTTGAGGAGTTAGTATGACAGTGAATATCCTAGGTTGTATTTTGTTGTAATTTGCATGATGTTAGTTTGGCACCTGATGGATTCTACTGAGTTTAATAACCTTTCTGCTGATCTTTTCAAAAGGGAGGCTCAGATGGAAAGTGCTGTTTGAAATGTTCTCGTTCGTGTTCTGTGTAGGTCTTGACTATGTGAACCTTGTGACTCCAAAACCTGTGGGTTTTGGTGGACTAGGTAAGAAGGAATGAAATCCATTTCTTTTCCCTACTCCTTGAGTTTAAGGATCCCATCACACTGGACCACCGTTCATTATCTTAGCCTGTGTAACTCTGAGGTTAGTATTACAGTCTCTGGTGGGTGGAGAGATAGTGGTTTAGGGCAATTGAATGTGTTGCTGTGTGTCACATAAAAATTGTTTGTAGAGCGGAGAATGCAACTCCTAATCTCTTGACAGCGGTTCATAAAGTCTTGTACTTGCATAGAGACCCTTGGCTTGAGCAGTTTGCTCCAATAAAACAGCAGATGTATCACTGTTAATGCAGGTTCATTATTCCATTAGTCTAGTGCATTCTGGAAGGAAAGGAAAGGTGGCCAGGAAGCTGCTTTGGAAAACCTGTATTTCCAGAAACATCTGAGTAGCACTGGAGTTTAGGGCACATCTGTGTCATGTAGTGGCATGGAGTCAGTTTTTATGGGTGTTATCTTGCACTAGCACATCTCTACAAGTTTCCAGTTCTAGAGCTCGCTCAGGTGTCTCCGCATCACAATCCCACTGAATAGTGTATTTGTACTCCAAGTCACTTGTTGCCAGAGGACTTGGGCTCCTAATCTCAAAACTGTTTTTGGAAACAGTTGGTTTCCTGTCTGCAAAAAGGGGATGTGGACCATTTCCTTGTTTGCACTTTCTGTTTATGCAGCAAAGAGCAGTGTATCATTACAGATCCTTACCTCAGCCGGGGTCTCCACAGAAGATAATTGTCTTTTACGCTACTTGCAGTACTAACTAATTCAGCTCCAGGAAGAGGAGCCTTAAATTTTATTTGCTGCTTTCTTACTCCTTCTGAGTAGTTCCACTAATGACCCTTGTTAAAATCATGAATACATTTATCTTCCTGGTGTAAGTGTGCAACTTGCTGTCAGATGATTGCCTCATCACTGTACTGTCTGGAGAGCCATCAAACTTGCAGACACAGGCCATATTCCCTAATTATTCATGTAAAAGAGCAACTAATTCTGCAGCACACTGGTGTAATGTGTTCTGGTGTTTCTTCTAGGGATTTGTGTCATGTATGGAAAGGTACCGAAGAATTGGGCAGGAGCTGTACGCCTCTTTGTACAAGAACCACGTACAGGTAAAACACTGGAATACTGTGCGACAGCTTTCTGTTGTTGAATGGATGTTCTTGGACTACCCTGAGAAATCAGCCATTTCAGAAGTGAGATAAGGAGTATACCCAAAGAAATGCTAAGACTTGATGAGTCAGTTCTCTGTTCCTGACATCGCCACTCAGGTGTGGTGTAGCATCACTCAGCAATCGGATTCCTTGCTTTTTCCTCAGGAGCCTTTTTTTTTGTTTGTTTCCTTTTCTTTTTTCATTTCCTTCCCCCTCCCCTCTTCCCCTTTCCCTTCCCCTTTCCATTTCTTTGCTTTTTAAATTAATTATTCCACTCTCACAATGGCAGCAATTAAAGTGAGGACTTTGACTTTTTTTAAGACATCTCAAGCTCATAGCCAGTAACATCTTACAGGTCTGTTTCGGCTTCAGGACAATCTTGAAGACCTTCACTCTCTTTGAAATTCTCACCTCTCCTCTCCTTTAAATTGATATTTTAGTGCCCCTCAACCCCCTGCACACACCTCCTAAGTAGAAAAAAATAACTTTATGCCATGCTTGGAGGGAGCGCAGTACACTTCTGACTCAGACTTTGAGACTGTGTTTTTAGAAAGCATGGTTGTTGACATTTGACACGAACATTTGCCATAAAAAAGAGAGTGAAGAAAACATCTGTGATGCTGTTCTCCTGCCTCATTGCTTTTGAGATGGATATCTAATAAAAGCAGCCATTTTCGAGGAGGTTAAAGTTTGTGACATCCTTATATGTGTCACTATATCTTAGTTTGACGAGTAGCATCTCCCACAGCACACTTGCAATGGTCAGTCAGACTGGTGTTAGCTGTGCCTGCAGCACTCCCTTTGCAGTGGTCCCATCCAGTATGTTGGGTAGATCCCTCTGAATCACTGGGGTGGTGCCACTGCTGGATAGGAGGATGGAAGGGTGCAAAAGGTGCCACAAAGTGGTTTTGTCCCACAGATGCTGCAGTGTGGTTACAGCAAAGCAGCCAGAGACTGGATGATACTTGAGGACCAGCTTTTCTACAGAAGGGGCCCGTGGGGAGATGCATCACAATCCTTACAGCCACGATGGATTCTTGATTGTTATGAAGGCCCTTCACGGATGAGGAGGAGGATTCAACATGCAGATACCCGAGTGACAATGATGCAAATGAAGAGTGAGGTAGAAAGCTTTTGCAGGAGGTGCACAACTTCTGTAACAGTTGCTGGTGACTTTATGCTCACCTCTTTCCTCTGGTTCTCATCTCCTGACTCATCAATATGCTGTGTCATGCATAGAGAACCCACTGAATGGGTCTGGTTTTGAGAGGGGCTGCAATGTGTTTAGCAGCAACAGAATGAGTTTCCCTCTTTTTCTGGTATAAGATCGCCCCAGACAGATAAGAATATAACCCAACCATACTTTTCTGGTTTGTAGTATCTCATGGGTATAGCACTTCCCAATATATGCAACAGAGTCCAGTTAGAAGACTACACTATTTTATTCTTCTTATGCATATTGGGGTTGCTAGAACTAGTAGATGGTCAAAAGGGAAATTAGAGTGGTTTGAACTAAGCACTGAACTGTGTATGTGGGCTATTTACTACTGTCTCTATAGTGTCTATGTGCCAAATCCTATCAACCAGAAGCTGAAGCACTTCAGTGAATTAGGACGTTTCCATCTTGAGGAAATTACCAGCTTTTATGTGAAGCTTGGATTCTGGCAGTTTTCTGTAGACTGGGTGTTATGTTTTTTATCTTATAACTGGCCTCATGCAGGGTCTTCTTTGGAAAGACAGTAGTCCTTTGTCTTAGCTGTTGACATTTGTTCTTAGGTTTAATTTTTCCTTTGAGTCCTCTCTAATTAGTTTATTTGAATTTCCAAGGCATTTACTTGCAACATAGTTCTAAAACTGTGTTTTCCTCTGCATCAAGGTCCTGAGTTATGTTTAACTGTCTGCTTATTCCGCTCTAGTCATACCTAGTCTCTTTTCAGGTTCTCCTGGCAAACAGAAATGAAACAATCCCTGCTGCTGAAGTGGATCCAGGTAATCTTTTAGGACTAAATTACATCATCAAGAGGGTGGACACAAGCAGTCAAAGAGAACTGGAGTTAGTGTATGGAGTTCCAGGTCAAAATTCAGCTAGTGAAAAGAACTTATAGTCAGTGCTCTCGGCTAAAAGGTGACTGTAACATCAGGGAAAAGCCTGATGCAATTGTTATAGGTGGTATATAAACTGTCTTCAGAATTTGTTGCTCTCTGTTGCCACCAGAAAGGTCTTTAAAAAGCTATCTTGAAATGAAAGCTTTGGGCATTCTTGAACACCTGGCAAGCTCCCACCTGCTTAAACTCAGAAAAAACAGTGCAGACTTTCCCCCTGCTTTTAGTGAACGCTCCAGTTCTACCTCTGAAACAGTACTTAAAACCAAGTGGTAGACAGTTCAGAGAAGTGGTAAAAGGAATTGTAACTTTATAAGAATCTGGACAAAAATAAATGGTGAGTGGAAGGAAATCATCAAGAATATTAACACGTCTAATTGTTTTTCAGCATTTAAAATAGAACCAGAGTTTTCAAAATATTATCATTATGTCAACATTTTTCATTTTCCAAGGCCAAGCTGTCTGCTGCATAAGACATTAAAAGAAGAAAGGGAGGAAAGGGAGAGAGGGAAATATGGTACAAAAGTCAATAGTTTTTCAGAGGGGTAGGGAGGGGGAAATTGAGAAAGAACTGAAGTTTGGAAATGTCAGCCAAGTCTAAGGCTGTGGATTTCAGCTGCCTGTATGGCTGCTCTGAGTCAAGCTTCTAATGTATGCTGTTGGAAACAGGCAGTATTGTTGTATATTTTTTAGTGTGATAGGGCCTAGCAAACAAGTAAGAGTGGAGCTCATTGTTTTAGACTCCAGACAAGATTGAAGTACTACATAATTTCTGCATGAAAGTGGTTACAGTCTACATCCATGAGAAGGTTAATCTTGTCTTCCCTAACTGTGTGTGCTGCATGAATTTGCAAAACTTGGGACACAGCTTGGGCAAGATATGAATGGATAGTCCCTCCTTGGATTCTTTTAAGATCCTGCTCAGTGCATGTCCCCAAAAGACTACCATTTTTAGTTTCTCCTAATTTCATGTGAGTATGTGAACAGATTCTTCTATGAAAAATTATTTGATTATCAGATGACCAGCCCAACACAGTGCAGAAAGGAAAATAAACACATTTGTTCAGTATCTTTGAATCTTCAGTCATTATAGGAATTTAGTTTCAGTTATGACTGTGTTGTAGTTACCTGTTTTTCGTTCCCTGAACTAAGCATTCTTCTTTAGCAGTCACAGATTTTTGCTCGTCTTGCCTGTTTCCCAAGGTAGAACAGATTGGGTGAAAGTCTAAATTGCAAATGCTTTTGGTGTCATCCAGCTGCCACTAAAACTGCAATCTCTTTTATACTAATATAGGAGAGCTGACATTAAATGGAGCAGAAAGGGAGATGGATACGAAAGGATCAGATTGTAACCAGCTAACGTTCTTCCCTGCTCTACATGAAAGTTTCCATTCAGAAGACTTCTTGGAACTGTGTGTGGAGAGGCAAATTATATTGCAGGAGTTTGCAGAGAGTGAAAAGGTAGGAAAGACGACCTAGAAAATTTTCTCTGGGGAGATGGCATTTTAGAGGGTGAATTAGATGTGGATGCCTATCTTTTTCTTTCAGTTTGGGATTCAGGTGGATTCAGGCTACAGTAAACATCATCACTATCTGTTTCTGTAGAGTAATTACAATTTTCCAGCCTCTGTATGACCTCCTATATAGACTTATTCTTGAAGAGCATTTATTACTAACTCTTTGAACTAACAGGGAAAAAAAAATGGGCATGTGACTAAGGTATCCTCATACCTGTGAGACAATATTGTCTGAATTTGCCTAAAACATAGACTCTGAGAAGTTCTGTCCTGCCTTTTCACCTTTACTCATACTCAAAGCAGTGTCTGGATCAATTTTTTTTTATTACCTCTGGAAGAGTGTGCCAATTTTGTTTGGGTTACTAGTGTTGTTTAAATCTCTTCCTGCTGATTTTCTTCTCTGCCTCCCCATGAGTACTGGACAGATTATTCCATCTAAGGCCACAGAGACTTTCCCTGCTTCCAGTTTGATGCTTCCGTCATGTGTTATCTAGTCAAAACAGTGCTGTTCCTTTTCTGTTCTTGTGCTGGACTGGGTGCTCTTCTCCCAGGTTTCTTCCCAGCATACAGAAGAGACAGGTTCAGGAGCACTGGGGGAGGTCATGAGCTGTGGAGTACATAAGAGTGGCTCTGTTATGGGGATTGTAGCTGTGGTCTGATGTTCTCAATTTAATCTCTTTGCTCAAAAGCCAGCAACCTGCTGCCTTCAGCATGGTCCCCATAATGGTAACTCCAAACCAAATTCTTAATGTTGGATATGCACTGCGCATATTCTGCAGGATTGAGAGATTTTGTCATGAGGAATAGACCCAGCCTCATTCTCTGATCTTTTGCAGTGTACCTGTTTCTTCCAGTGGCATCATTCCCTCTGTTGGCCCAAAAGTTAGCATCCCATAGTGGAAGGCAAAGGTCAGACTTGGAGTATTTAAACTCAGCCATCGCAGTGCTGTGCTAGTTGTACATAGATATAGAAACAATTATTTAATTTTTATGTCTCAATACCTTTGCTGCGGATCACATTCATGGTGTCTAAGATGATGGCTTTCTCATACTATTAGAGCTGCTGGTATTAGACTGTCTAATTCATTTCCCCGCCCCTCC
Source organism: Mesitornis unicolor (assembly GCF_000695765.1). Classification (NCBI taxonomy): domain Eukaryota; kingdom Metazoa; phylum Chordata; class Aves; order Mesitornithiformes; family Mesitornithidae; genus Mesitornis; species Mesitornis unicolor. The sequence goes on from NW_010181892.1 coordinate 25,361, forward strand.
TCCTTTCTCTCCCATACACACCTCTCCCCAGCAGAAGGAGACTAGCATGAAAATGTGAGGCATGTTTTCTGTGTGCTGATCTCATTTTGAGCCTTCGGGCTATCTGTCTCTTCTCCATGTAACTCTGCAGGAAGCCGTCAGAAACACCAGGCATGTTTTTTTTCCAGCAGCAGTCACCGTGTTGCAGAGCTGACAGAAGTATTAAAAAAAGCAGTAGGGGGTGACATTAGCTGTCCTGTGCTCACTTAGTGCGCTGTGGTCCTGCCTTGTAAATGGCTGCCTCGTGAGCTGTTTGCACTTTAAGCAGGCAACTGGAACCATCTTACCTACTGCACTGCACAGAAAAGTCATTGGGATGCTTGGCAGACAGTAGATTGATTTCTGAAACACAGGGACAACCATTCACTAGAAAGTGGTCATTGCTTTATAATGTCACCCAGGGCTATTTTATTTTATTAGCCTTAAACAGACACCTTTGTATGTATTCAGATACGTGTGATGGCTTTTTACAGATCAAATGCTATTGACGTTGTTGGTTCAGTCTTTTCTCAGCAAGCTAAATCAGGAGAATATGGGTGCAGGTGGGATATCATCATGCTATTATAATCTAGTTTTTTGTTTTATCTTGCTTGTAAAATAGACTAGAAAACATTTCTAAGCATTGCTGTGAAATTAATTTTAAGTATTAAACAAGATGTGTTTATCACTTATGCTGTGAGAGAAAGGGGCTCTGAAGGAGAAACAGTCATACTGTGTGTTTACACAACGCCCAGACCATGCAAAGTGCAGCCTTTAGATATGTCCTTGTTTTGTTTTGTTTTGTTTTTAATGTGCTAAACTACCCACAGAGGAACACATTTCTCAGATTTAAGAGTCAAACACACTGAATTTAGGAAAAGCCAGAGATCAAATCAATGACAGTTCCATGCAATTATAGCCTTTAATGACATAATCACTTGCTGATTTTGCCAGAAGACTATCCCTTCTGCTTTACCAGTACATAGGGTGGAAGGTAAGTATATCCAAATCCATAACTTCAAAGTAATATTTAGTCATATTGACCATAAGTCTGACTCTCTCATCCAGGATCCTTGTAATACTTGTACCTTCTGCATTCTGCAGCTAGCAGGGAAGCTGTCGCTTCCAGTCATCTTCCTTACATAGTGTTACTTTATCACTAGAATATGTCCATCCTGAGCAAGCTCTATGAAAAAAAGTAGTGTTTAATCCTGTAGTTACACGGTAATATAATGCAATATACAGAGGGGCTGAAATCAGGCTGACTTTCGGGGATATGACTTTTTGTGTGACATCCCCAAAGCTTGAAACTGAAAGCCTCGATCAAACCTCCCAAGAATAGCAGGCCAGTGGCAGAACTGCCGAAAGTTGTGGGTATCACATTGACATCTGCTGGAGAAAGCACCTTTAAGACCTTTCAGGCCTTTATAATGGCCTCTGCTGAGGTGGCAGCTGGAGGGCATAGTAGGATATAGGCCTGTACTCTAGAGGGAGGAGGTTGATGAAGAATCACAAATCTCCTCCACCATGTTTCCTGCCTCACCACAACCTCCTTTCAGGTAGTTGTAGGGAGCAATAAGGTCTCCCCTCAGCCTCCTGTTTTACAGGTTAAACTACCCTTGTCCCCGTAGCTGCTCCTCATAATACTTGTGCTCTAGATCCTTCACCAGCTTCATTAACCGTCTGTGGATATGCTCCAGCACCTCAATGACTTTCTTGTAGTGAGGGGCCCAAAACTGAACACGATATTTGAGATGCAACCTCGCCAGTGCTGAGTATAGGGAGACAATATCTCCCCTAGGCCTGCTGGCCACGCTATTTTTTTGAGATGTTGTTGCTTCGCTTCCTCCCTTACAGATGGCCTCAGCAGGGGCCACTTGTGAAAGCTGGGCAAAAGGACTGCTCTTGATGTGCTTGGGAAAAATGTGACTTTGAGTTCAAAGCGGGGAACTGAGTCACCTCATTGCTGAATGTTTGGAACTGGTGCTGTAATTCCAGTAGTATAAAGTAGTATCTATGTGTATATGCCCAAAGCACAAGATGGTTTTTTCCTGCACGTGTAAGTCAATGTGTATAATTCACTAGAGAAATGTATCAGACTGCAGATGCAGATTTACAGGTGTTGCTGTCCTCTCAGAAGTTACTGGTTAGACATTTTACTGAGGCTCCATTGAGGTTACACTACGTACAGGTGAAGATTGTTTTGCATGTATCTTCAGTATTCTGAGACTGTACACACCACGGGCATGGAAGGAGAGGTTACACGCAATGACGTTACACAACATGTGCTGCTGCAGAATTGTGCAAGAGAAATGCAAATACGAACCTGTCCTGACCTAATCTATCAACTTGCCTACCAAATGCCAGAGCCAATCCTTTAAATAACCCTGGCTTTCCAGCGGAGACAGGGAGATTGGATTCCTATACCTGCAATCTGAGCCCCCGACTGTGAGATTGCCTCCCTCATCTTTACAATCCTAAAGCAGTCCTGCTGGGTTGTTAATGTGCAGTCAGCATGTACTAGACAAAGAAAGTATTGGAAGGCTTGGGGAATGATTTTCGTGTAGAAATTCTGAATTTAGGAGAAAAGTAAACCTCTGTTCCAGCAAGTCGTTCAAGGCAGTAAGAAATCCAAGCAGCTGGGGTAATGAATCGGAAGTTAACAAGAGGGCACAGCCTAGCAGAAACCTGGGCACAACGCCTTTCCTTGAAGGAGGGGCTGGAGAGAGCACAGGAGATGCCAAGGACAATAATAGAATGGACTAGAATAAGTCGGTTAGCGGGAGTGTGATCTATAGTTGGGAGAAAGGACTTGATTACAGAATAGGTTGAGTTGAAAGAGGGAACAGCTGTGAGATTCAACATCTAGAACCAGCAGAACGGTGCAGCTCCACTTGGTGGACCCAATGGGTTTAGGGGCCTTGTACTCACAGCTGTGCAAGACACCAAGGCAGCCTGTTTTCATGGGAGTACTGCTACACTTCATCCCAGTGCAAGGATGGCAGCAGTGAAGAACTTTACCTGTGCTGATGTGCAGAAGAAACAGGGACTATCTAGTGTGATCAAAGCAGAGGATTAGGAAATCAGGTCTTTGGCTCAAGCCATTCCCTTTTCTGTGCCTCAGTTTCTCCTCTTCCCTCCCTGCTACAGGAGCAGAGATTGCAATGGCTACCTCACTGCAGGAAGGAGTGCTGAAACTCTTTCTTTGATCAGATGAGAACACCTGAAGAAGGACAAGATGTTGCAGATGATTACTCCTCTGCCTTGCCCTACTTAGGCTTCTGCTGCTGTAGAGGGGCTGCTGGGAGCTCCTTCCCCAGCCCGTGCTCCTCCACCCCTACCCCAGCTCAGTGAACACTTATGCTGCTAGGTGCAAAGGACAGGATCTGACTCATGCTGTAAGTGTCACAAAAAAACCCCAGAGCAGCTTTAGTCCAATCTCTGCTGTTCTGGATGTGCTCCTTCACCATGCTACTTGTGCTCCATGGATACCTCCCTTCATATCTGCTTCTGGGTAGGGTTTTTTTGGTGTTTGCCTTGATGAAAAATGTCTTTCAATTGTAAGGCTGTAGCTGCTCCCTCTGTCTCTGCAGAGCTCCTGACAAACCCCAGGGTCCTGACTAGCACCTCAAACAAGCGCATCTGATCCCCTAACAGTTGCTATCTGTAGAATGATGCAGCAGGGAAAGAAGCAGGCAGACTTTTTGTGATTACTCCTGAGAGAGTCATGGGAGCAGTGGGAAAGGCATGAACTTGAATGAACTGACCTATGGGGAAATTTAAGGGCTCATGTTAGTTTTTGGCAGCATTTTCTGTTTGAGAGGAGCCTGGAGTGAGACAGAGACATCTGAGTGTGCAAGAGGTATGAGCACAATCCTATTAGAACTGGCTCCCAGATGCTATCATCACCTAAGGGATGCCAGCTTCTCAGCCTGGTGATTGACCAGGACAGATGGCAGCTTTCATCACAGAAAACAAGGACAAAGAGCAGTCTCAGTGCCTGTGACCATGCGCAAGACAAGAACCTCCTTCTGCCACCGCCGTTCTCCGAAATCTCTGGTATTCTTTCCTTGCAGCATTTTGGAAGTCGTTAAAACCTGAGAAGTGCACACTGAAGAAACACCTCCCACCTGGGGTTTTTGCTTGAAGGTTTCTGGTGAAGTAAGGGAGGGAGGGTGAGTGGAGGCTACCTGCAACAAAGGAATGCGTCCTGGGTCTTCCAAAGCAAAGTGGTGACTGCAAAGCTTGCCTTCTAGTGATTGCAATGGTTTCACTTAAGTCTGAGCAGAAGACATTTGATCCAATGTTTGTAACAGTTCAGATGTGACTAAACTTGAGCCTAGAGCCCCTACCACTAAAGATTAGGTCAAGTAGATTTAGTTTCCTTTGGTCATTGAGCGGCTGGAGAGAATGAAGCAACCTGTCATGTATTCTTAAGTTGTGATTAATGAGACGCGTGTGTAACTCTTTCAAAGTAAGATGAGACTTCGACAACAAGCAAACTGACAATCATTGCAGGAAAGGTCTTGTGAGTGGCACAAAGAGGTGGACCTGTATTGCTTTCACTTACCACGATATTACATCTCTGTTTTCCTAGCTGAAATTGTGAAAGCACTGTGTTTGATTTAATGTACACCTAGTCACTTTAAACTCTGTGGCCCTAAGTAGCATTGACCCTGCTTTACTGATAGCTGATGAACACAACAAAAAGGTCAGGAAGAGTATATAACTACAGGTTTAATCTCTGATTCCTGGCTACAGTGCTACCTGAATGCATTGCTGCTTTTTAGTTTGTGTCATGCAAAATTTCTGTACCTCTTGCTGAGCAAGTTATTAGAGACGGCTGTGAGTATTTATAGGGAAACACATGGAAATGAGGAAGAAGAGGCTTCAAGAAGTCCCTAAGCCACTGGTTGCTGAGAAATTACATGAAGATTAAGACTCACTCTGTACCTAGCATGTTTGTTATACACTTTCCTTAAGCTTCTGCTAGTAAGACACAGGGTAGTTGTTTGATGGACCTCCGAACTGACTTGGAGTAGCCATTTTTTTGTCCTTATTCTGTAAAAATGCCATGCTCAGGAGATTGTGTAGCATTGGTGAGTGTTCCAGTGACATGGTTTTGTGATTTTAATTTCCTTGCACTGTATTTTTCCCTGGAGGGGCAATGCTAACACTAAATAGATGGCTAACCTCCTGCAGTGGTTTTGAAAACTGTGTAAAGACTGTTTGCATCCTTAGGCAAGGAATTCCTTTGGAAATCTGGCTCTTGAAGTCCAGAGTAGATATGTTTTAATGGCTATTTGCTTGAATGCAACTGGAACATTTACAAACAGCTCTCCTGAAAAAAAAGCAAGAAAAAGAAAAAACCTTATGTCATTAGCTTCAATTCCCTTGTACATATGAATGAACAGAGCAATCAGGAGATGCAGGGCTTTGGGCAATACCTTAGAAGGTAATTATTCAATTATTTTTTGTCATGTTTCCTTCCTTGATTAATGATTCTAGTGTATGGTGAACTGGATCCTGTTCTGTTTTGACAGAGAAAGAAAGTGTTTAATCTATGGTAATTTCAGGCTAGGTGGTGTTTCAACACAAGAGTGTCCTGGTGGGGGTTCTCCAGTACACCTCTTTGTCAGATCTTTATTGCTCACTGAAATAAAATGAGCCTCATTCTCCAAATGACAAAAAAGTGACTCAGCCCAAGGGCTCAAGTATTTCTAACAGTGCGGATGTGTTTAATTCTGTTGGGGGTGTGTCATGGTTTAACCTGAAAGGCAGCTAAACACCATGCAGCTGCTTGCTCACACCCTGCCTCCCCAGTGGGGCGAGGGAGAGAGTGGGAGGAAAAAGGTTGAAACACTTGAAAGTTGAGATAGAAAGAGTTTAATTATTAAAATAAACAATAATAATAATAATAACAAAATGTTGTTGTTGTTGTTGTAATAAGGACAACAACGATAATAAGACACATACAGTTATACCCAGGTCATATAGTAGTGGCATGCTGTGTACTTCCAGCACTGAACGTTAGGTAAAAAAGGGAACACTCTGAGCACGACAGCTCCAGTGAAAATGTAACAGGCACGAGTGAGACAAGGAAAGAGAGACCTCTCCTCAGCAAACTCCCCAGTTTATAGTGAGCATGGCATTTATGGTATGAAATACTTCTGTTGGCCAGCTTGGGTCAGCTGCCCTGGCGTTTGCTCCTCTTAGCTTCTGCACCTGGCTAACTCAAAACTGCTGAGGACCTTGATCACTACAGCAACCTGCATACCAGTGCTGGACAAAAACTTAAACAAATTTTCTTATCTACTTTATTCCCACTAAATCGAGTGCTACAGTCTTTTTAAAAATGCAGCTTTCCTGAATAGAAAACTGATTCTATGATTCTGTCCCACCAAACCCAGGACAGGGTGATAACATAAAACTGAAGAAATGGCTTTGGCACTGGTGGCTGTTACTGGTTGGATCGTACAAAAGAATGTACTGGGGCTTAGAATTTAAGGTTTGAGAGCATGGTACGTGCTCTTTCCCCTTTCAAGGCCTGCTAACGTGCCCCAGTCCTGCCTTAGATGGAGTAACAGAGTGACCGTTTGTGCCAGACTGTGGTAGTGATTGTAAGCAGGTCTCAATCCATGTGTCTCCCAAAATCACACACGTGATGTCTGGCATATGGGCTGGGTTTTCTGAGGTGTGTTCCTTAGAAGTCTGGATTTCAACTTTCTGTCCATTTAGCTATTTTACACAGCTGCCTGACGTTTCAATATTCAGTTACCTTCCTTTTGGGAAGAAGCAGTCTTTCTGCTATTTAATTACTTCAGGAAACCCTGTGGTTCAGTAATGTGAGCAGAGTTGCCCAGCATTCTCAGTGCAAGCATACTTTCCTCTAACCACGTTATGGGACATACCTACACAAGCACTCCTATGTATGATTGGCGTATCCCCACAGAGACAGGCATTC
>NW_010181892.1:32373-73979 GCF_000695765.1 Mesitornis unicolor
CTCTGCAGGAGAGGTGATGGAAAAAATGCTAGCTTCCTCCTAGAAAGACTTTAGAGGAGAAAGAGAAAGATACTGAAGGGGTTTTCATCAAAAAATACTCACAGAAATCTTCCAGGGTTGTTGTTTTTTAAACTCAGAATGAAAAAAACCTTCTGTGCCCGCTCAAGTGATTTCAAAATGAAACCCTCTATTTTGTTGGTTAAATAATTGCTTTTCAGTAAAAAAAAAAATGAAGTGTAGAAACAAAACTTTATTTTGATTGTTTTTAATTTATTATTTACGTTATGCTGGCATCCAAGACTGAAAGCTTGTGTAGCAGTGCAGGTCTGTTTCAGCTGACCTAGGTTAGTCTGTGTGTATTTCGGGGCACGAGGCAAGGAAGGTTGTAGATTTGGTTCCAGAAATATGGTTCCTCCAGTGAGGTAGGAACAAAGGCAGAGAGCAATGGAGAAACTATACTTACTCTGTCTGTCATCATGTGGACATGATCTAGTAGAACCAATGCTATTTCTGGGTCATTTTTGCATGTGCAGAAAGTAATACCTGTTATACCTATAATATACTCCTGTTCTTGTGCAGTTTGGTAGAGGTAAAATCATTGCAATCTTAAGAGAAAAAACAGAAATTGTGATACTTCTTGTGCTTGTCAATCAGTTCTCCCAAGAACATTGCATTAGATTTCTGAACCAGCAAACTTCTTACCTCTCAGATCTAATCTCCCTGTATGAAGCCCTCTGATCCTTGCAGCTTCAGATGGACTCAGCTTGCAAAATTTTACACTCATTTCTGAATTGCAGGTAGATTGTGCTGATTTATGGAGGGAGCTCATTAGTGAGCAGTTTTCTTAGTATGTAAGGAAGTATTTGGATTTTGTTTTATGAATGTTTTTTGCAAATAGAGGGTGCCTCATCTGAGACTGAGCTAACAGGCTGACGATTAGCTTCTGCCTCCTTCCCTGGGAATGGAGGACATACTGATTCAAAGTTCTGGTCCAAACTGGGCACAGCAATGAGTTGACCTTGAATCTCTCAGTTGACTGCTCCTTACCAGTGGACTGCTGTCTTGGAGCTGTGTATAGGAGATTGAATCAACAGACAAGAAAAGTTAGAAACTGTTTCAGAAAAAAAGCCCTTTTATTTTTTCTTTTTCTTTATCAAAACTTGTTAATTCCAAAAAAAGCCCCTTTCTATGAACTAGCATACATTACTGAAGAACTACTTTGCTGAAAAATTCCCAATACTTCTAAACTGTGCATTAGAAATTCCTGTATTTTAAGAGCCAATTTAATTCATTCAGTAGGAAGAAAAAGCACGTGAGTCTTAGGATGCCACGGTTTTTTAAACTATTCCAGAATGTTTAACTGAATCTTTATTTTAAGACAACTAGATTCATAGATTCATATATTCTGAGTGACCTTCTGTATAATATAGGAAGGAAAAGTGCCAGTGCAAATAGTTTTGTGTTACTGAGATTTCAGTCCATTGTATGCTGATTCAGCTGTCCACGGTGAGATAGACACTTAGAGTATTAGATCCTTTCCTTGCTCATTGCTCCCTGGGATCCCTTTGCAGGATTCTTTCAAGATTCGATTTCACTGAGATGTAACTAAAAGTGTTTGCCTTTTCTCTGTATTCTACAAATACATGCCCATATTTATTATATGTTACTGTTTTTCTGTGTGATGCTGTGTAAGTCACTTCTTTCATCAGTGCTTCAAGCCCCTGCCTATGTAGCAAGTATTGCTGTCTAGCAAGGTTTTGCAGTGCTAACTCCTGCAACATTTACAAGCTCTTCATGTTCTGTAGTGATGTCACTAAATACAGCCACAGGTAGATGGGGAAGGAACAGCTTCACTGGACAAAAAGGGCACAGGACCCTCCTGTGGTACCACAGAGGCGTGCACTGTCAGTCATAGGGTCATTTTGTGGCCGCATCCCTATAGATCTGCCAGTCAAAATGACAGCTGTTTTGGTACAAACATGTGTCCTTGTGCATCACTGGGTCTTGTTCCCTGCTGTCCCTGTCTCCTGTGTTACCTGCTCCTGGTTTCATTATGCTTGCTTCCATACTAGGTCACATTCAAGTGCTCTGTGGCAGTTGTGCGGGGGCACAGAGCGTTGGAAGGAGTGCTGCTCTTTGGCAGAGAGCACTTTTATATCTGCGAGTGCTTTGTATTATCCCCTCTAGAAGAAGTCTACTGTACACATCACTGCTTGTCCAGGTGAGTTATTCTTTCCTCCCAGAGATCTGCTTGGTTAATTTCAGTATTGGCACATGGATACCTAGAATTCGCACAGACTTTGGGGGGCAGGAGAGATTTCAAGAGGGCTTTTAGTACAGCAAGAAGTTTGCCATCCCTTCATCTGTTCACAGAATTGTTTAGCATAACTAACATAGGTGCTTGTTCATGGGCTTTGGAGGTGCAACAAGAACTCCCAGCTCCGACAGATGGAGATGGTGGGCAGTTGAACACAAACACTGCTGGTTTTCAGTTCTTTTAAAGTGTTGTTAATGTTTCCTTCTGACTGTCTGCCATCTTTTATTCATATGGAACAGTCATTACAAGGGCCTTTAGCTTCCATATCTCATAAGTTTGTGTTTGTTTCTCCAAGACAGAATCGTAACTAATATTTGGCACGCTACTATCATCTTTGACTCATGATTTATTGAAACCGATCAATATTGGAAATGAGTCTGTTAGACTTAGCTCTCTGTGCATACTGCGTGCTCACGTGCAAAGCCCAGTGGGACAGTGAGTAACTCAGTGGTTTTACTCCCTGTCTGCTCTACATCCGATTCCTACGACGTCCAATATCAGTCAATCTGATCAAGTGACTTAAGGATTGATTGGACTGGGTCCAATTAAAGCCTAGGTTGTTTTTCTAAGGGATTTGCTATGGGCTAGGCTGTAGATAGCAACTGCAATACATGTACACAACTAAAGTGATAATGATTAATTGCTTAATTATTAGTTCCAATTAACTGCTGTTTATAATAGCTGTGTGTCCATATGGTTGCCTTTGACCCAGGCTTTCAGGTTCTCCCACCCAGCTCCTTCCCTTGCTGCTTCTCAGCCTTCAGTGTGTGTGAAACATTGCTGTATGCCAGTCTGTATGCACTGAAATAATTCTGAACCTGCCGTTAGCCTCCATAGGCTCTTCGTGTTATTTTCAGAATGAGTACAAAATCTACCTTCAGTTTTTAGCTTTGTTTTCAATTCATGTGTGCTCTAGTTGATCTTGCTGTCTCTTGGTATTTTTATTATTCTTTAGGGAGGACTTGGATGTTCATGAGGTCTCTCCTGACATTTTTGATTCAAATTAATTTTTCTTTCTTTATATGTTTCTCTTCCAGCATCAGTGATCCATTTATTTTCAACTTATGTCACAAAGATCGTGCTGTGGGAGACCAGATGTGTTCTCGTCATTCCTATCACGATATAAAGGAGATTCACTTGATGCGCTTTCTTCTGCAGGTAGGAACTAACATGCTTGGTCATCTGAGGGGAAGCTGCAACAGTTTTGGCAGGGTTTTGTTACAGTCTAAAGAGTAATTCACAGATTCTGTTTGGCAGAAATATGGATTATTCGATATATATTTACTATGAAGCAGCCATAGCTAGTTACTGGATATTTTGAATCCGTTTTTGGAAGGTTGAGGTTCAACAGAGAATTAAAACATCATTTGGAAAATTCAAAAGTTGGAGAAAATGAGGCTGGTGATTGTCTTATGTCTGGTAGTACGGCACTCATCCATGACTCAGCCTTGTTTTATTTTATATCTGCAATTACATATGCAAAACGGACAATTTTGGTAGGTGAGACTCGCTCCAGGGTATAGCATAGCTCAGTGGGTAGGTCACTTTCCAAGCACATGTAAGAATGTTAAGTTTTGTTTTGAGTAACTGTATGAAGCTTATTTTCTTATATCACTCATTAGTAACTTCAGCAATGGAACTGTCACCTCTTCTGTTTTGTGCATAGCATCAAAGTTGCCAGTGGAATCTTGCCACCTTCTCACATATTCACATGTCTGTGTATGCACAGGCTTGGTTTAACGTGAGAAATGGAAATGTCTCGTGTGACCCAATAAGAAAAATGGAGATGAGGAAAAACAGTCTTTAAATGGGCCTGGGGCAAAGGTGGGGCTTGTTGGTGTGAGGGGGTTTTGTGGGTTTTTTTGGTTGTGGGTTTTTGGAGGTTGTTTGTTTGTTTTTGCTTTGTTTCAGTTAATGAACTGAAAATTCAGCTATGCGTATCAGACTCTCAAATTCTTGCACTGGGACTCCAGTGAAAAAAAGATTGCAGAAAAAGAATAAAACTGATTCCTTGCTCTTTCCATGTGGGACAGGTGGATCAGCTGTTTAGAGAGCTGAATTCCTGGTCCTGAATGTAGCCCAGCTCAGAGCAAAGCACTGTGAAACCACACGGCCCAGTTCTGTACTGGCGACGCTTGAGCAGTCTTGGTTTGGAAAGCTGAGCTTGAGAGCAAATGCTGCAAGCTGTCTATTGTCATAGCTGCTCTCATGTTACCTCTCTGCTTTGTACTTAATTTGTGAATCATGTATGGGGCAGTTGACACTGTGGTGTTTTTCTAGGTTTGTATTGCACCTGCCACATTTGGATTGAAACTCATGTCTGGGTTCCCAGACACCACTCGTTATTTATACTTTTACTTCACTGACTTTGGGGAAAAACAGGACCACTCACTGAGTATATAACAGGATTATACGCAAATGCAATGATGTGTGGAGATACTGTGGCAAAAAGGGGTTGAAGTTTTCATCTTTCACTATTTAAAGCTTCAATGAGAAATGTCATAAACTTCCCTTCCTCCTCTGCTGCTTCTAGTCAGAAGAAATTTTTGCCATTTCCGTTGTGCTCACTGTTCATTTAGAAAGCAGTATGGTTGCTTTCTAAAAGAAGCTCTTATTTAGCATCCCCTCTTCATATTATCTTTCTCGCCTAATTAGAAGTTAATGCTACTGGTGTCTTGTTAATCACACTGAGATTTCAAGATAAAAACACTTCAGAAGCAGCAGGAGGAGGCAGGCGATTGAACCAATATCCAAGAGTTAGGTTTTTCATCAGAGAAGAATTTATCACCTAGCCAACCCAGTATGACCATTTCTAAAGTTGGATAATTTGGGAATATTAGGCATATTTTGCTATGCTCCCTCATACTTGATACAACGTCAAGACTGGTTTTTTTAAAGCCCTGAAGAATTGGACAGGCCACACTGGACTCTTTGCAGCACTCAGCTTTGCTTTGCAGCTCTTCACACTGTAACTGGTTTACTTTTCCAGGAGATCGCCTTGGAAATATTCTTCAAAAGTGGTTACTCCAGATTTCTTGTCTTCCACGACAGCGACCGAAATAAGATATTTAAGAGGTAATCACTACTTCATCATAACGTGTGAACACCCAGGTGACACTCCTGGTCTATTGCCTCGATTTATCCTGGCTTCAGATGTCTGTCTTGTGTTACCCCTGCTTTTTCTTCAGTCAGCTCCTTGGTCTTAAATGAGTTACACTTCAGCAAAGCTATGAAATTTTCTTTTTGCCAAGCTGTGAATTCTTCAGAGCATTATGTAGGTATTGATTTATGCAGGGAACTAATGCATGTGTAGGGCTCTTCTAGTACCCAGTGGTGTGCTCTATGTGCATGCATCCCAGGAAACAGCATTTGTAGCTGTGCTGCTTCCTCTCACTGAGATGGGAGAGCCACCTCCATCTCACCTCACGGTACTGGGTGAAAGAATGTTTCTCCCTATTTCTTCCAACACACGAAGTGTCATTACATTCTTCAGGAATAAAATGTCTTTGTCTCTCTCACTTTGTAGGTTTGGTGGGGAGTTAACATTTAATGGTGACATTTTTGTTTAAAAAAGTTTTCTCCTTATATGCTTGTCTTCTTTGAAACTTGAATGTAAGACTTTTGCACTTTGTTTCCTTGCTATTTTTTTCCTCTACTACAATTCTGGCTGTTATATCAGGTTTAGTTTCACTGTCCTTTACACAGGAAAAATACTTCAACACGTACTACTTCCCGTGGTAAATTCTGCAGCCTGGACTAAGGACTGGTACTGTTAATTTCTAAACAATCATAGCAGTTACTTCTGCTTCTGAAATCTCTGAAGAGTTTCTAACGGAGCATTGCTTAAAAAGTTAATCCAGTCTTCCTTTCTAAACTGGCTGCTTAGAGTTGCCAGGTTCTGCCCCAGAGACAGTTGCTTTGTTTAGCCCTTTTCTTTGCTGTCTCAGCTCTGACAAATGTCTCTTGGAGTAATCTTGCAGAGGCAGTTCAAGCTAATGTTTTGATTTTCATCTGTCTGTGCTTCCCCTCAGCTGAAGGTCACCAAACCTTTGTATTTTAAAAGTGTTTAGTGTGTTTGACTTCATAAACCTGCACTGAAAGTAAACAGGAATAGCTGCGATGTGGGTTGATCTGCCTTTCTGCCGTTTTTGCTAGATAAATGTCCGAGTGGGTTCTCATTCTCTGGCTTTAATATCACCTTAAACCATCTGATCATAAGTCCATAGCCCTATATGTCAACTCTAGGCCCTATCTGGGAAAGAAACTACTTTTATCCAGCCCATAGGCAACACCTTAATACTGAATGTATGCTTTTGCTGTGTTGACTTGCAGCTTTGTCCTGGGTTAGAGACTCAGGGAAATGCTGTGGCATCCTTCAGGAAGAAAGTTGCTGTCAGGACATGACATAGATTATATGCATGTGTAATGTATACAGATAACTGTTTAAATAATTATAATGTGACCTTTCATGTCTTCTATAGATTTTGCACTTTTCAGCCTGCTTTGAAGTCGAAGGGGATAACAGAAGAGTCCCTGAATATAAGGTAAAACATAGGAAACGTTGGATAACTGTAGAAAGCAAGTGCAATGGTGTGAATAAGTTTCAACGTTAAAAAAAAAATAAGCTAGAAACTTGCCTATTTGTGCACCTTATTTTAGAGATTGAAAGGTGTTCTCAGAACTCTGTAAAGCATTCTGGAGTACAGCATCCACAGTATGAAGACATGTGTTGAGTAGCTAACTGTGCATAACTGATGAATAATTATTATCTCCTTAATAAGACTTTATTGATAAATTCTACACAGATGGTTAGTGTGGGAAAGAGACAGCCAGTGAGGTGAGGTTAGAGCTAATCCATAATGCTTCTGCATAATGGCCTCTTTATTGCAAGGTTAGGGCAGAATGTGATAGATGTAGACTATGTTTTGCCATGCGAGAGTAACTGTGCAGTGGAGATTCCAGCTTGTTGTCCTTCAGATTTACCACTTCAGAAGTATATTTCATGTTGATCTTTAGTCACTTGCATACCTGTAACTCTTCTCAGTGTGGATATCTGAGGAACACAACCCTAAGCACCTAATTGGTGTCCACTGAAATGATCACCTGGAGGCTGGAATACTTTTGAGACCTGAGGGATAGATTGCATCTATGAGGTGGTGTTGCCTGTCAGCTGTACTCTTCTTTTTAATTTTCACTCTACCTGTTGTAGATCATTACCAACCTTTTAAGTGAACATTTGCACCCCTCAGTACCAGTCATCAGCTTGCAAAGAGTAGCAGTGCGGTATGTAACCAGCTGTGGCTAGAGGCTATGCCAGAGATGATGGTTGACTCTATGGAGCAAGATGTGTGTTCTGTGTGGGATAACCAACGACTAATCCCAGGGTTTTCTTTTCCTATGCTTGCTGGGTGCTCAACAGGTGGGAATGTCTTGAGATAAGATGCACTATGGCTGCAGAAACTTTGGACTTTAGCTGGGCTTGTGATTATTGTATGAAACAGTTGTCTCGTGTTTGATCTCAGAGACTGAAGCAGGCGCTCTGCCTTCAGTTTTACTCCGCTGGCTGAGAGAGGACCCTGTGCACCTTACGCCCTCTGAGAATGTAAGGGGCCTTTGGCATAGCTTTGGCTGGGCCATGTTACAGCATAAGCCGAAATAAACTAAACACAATAGTGCCACTGCCTAAGTTATGATCCCAGAAAAGTTGTGTTTAAGGGGAAAGTTAGAGAAAATTACCGCAGTGGGCATGCTCCCCTTTACCAAGCTCCAGTGTGGGAACTGAAGGACTCATGGTTTGATGAGTTTATTTTTTCATTTGTTTGAATTCTGGAGCCGGTTCTGAGTGAGAATTCAAGAGGAGCACAAGAGGATCCTTCCCTGTCGAGACAGCAATGTCCATCTTCTAAAGCATCACAGCTTTTCTTGCCCTGCCTGAGACAGGGAGGCAGGCCAGACTAAGCTCTTGACCCAGACACAGTATTAATAACTGCACAGCTGAAGCATGCAAAGCAGAAATTACTTTTTTGATGTATCATATGATATTATGGCAGTAGCATTTCTGGTAAACCCCATATCAGTTTTTCTACATAGTCCATAGGAATAATACACAGGAATTTTGACACTCAATCTCTACTGTAGCCATCTAAAAAATTAAAATGGGCTGTTACTGGACAACTGAGTTCTTTGCCCCTGGCACTGTATTCATTTAAAAATACTTAAGTTTGCCATCACCATATGTCACTATGGCCACAGCCAGCACCCCTTCTCATGTCATGCTTGACTGCTTTTATAATCTGCTCATGGCTTGTACCTGTATATTGCTGTTTGCAGTCTGACAGCACTTTCTACCCTAGGGATGTGATCTGAGCAAGTGAATTTGTGTGCTCAGGTGCACATGTGCACGCACACATATGAACAGAAAGCTAAAAGTACTGTGGAGACAGCAGAACTGATTTCATCATTTCACCAGCTGACTCTTGGATCATGGAAGATGGTGACTCAACTCTTAGTCACTGTTTAAGGGATATGCCCAGGACCCTTAAAAAGTGCAGTCTTTTTCCTTCTCCCTTCTGTACCATCCTTGGAGGGAGGCTCGGAGGCAGACAAAATACAATAGGTATAGGTAGTTGTCTTCATTTAGGCAGTTGTTCCGATGACGATCCCTCCCCACCTGAGGGGGGAATCGGGAAAAGGAGAGGAGACTCATGGGTTGAAGTGAAAACAGATTCTATAAAATGATAATAAGAACCTATTAATACCAATATTAATATAAAATACACAAAGTTATACTCAGCTCAGCTGTGCACTCCTAGAAGTGAGTGCTAGATGTCAAACACTGCAAGCTCCATAGCTCCAATGAAAGTGCAATGGTCATGCTGAATGTGGGAGCAGGCCTCAGGAGCAGAAAGATGGGCAAGACCCTTCAGGGATGATGACCATCGAGGAAAGAGAGAAGGCCATCCTCAGCAAACTTCCCGATTTATAGTGAGCAGGGCATTTATGGTATAAATTACTTCTGTTGGTCAGCTGCCCTGGCGTTTGCTCCTCCTAGCTTCTGCACCTGGCTAACTCAAAACTGCTGAAGACCTTGATCACTATGGGAACATCCATACCAGTGCTGGCTGAAAACTAAAACAAAGTGTCTTATCCACTTTGTTCCCACTGAACCACTTCAGTCTTCTCAAAAATGCAGCTTTCCTGAATACAAAACTGATTCTAAGATTCTATCCCAGTGAAACCAGGACCGTATCGGTGCTGATAGTGTCATGCAAGTTAGAGATCACTGCATCCAGGTATAGCACTCAAAATCTCAGAGAACTTGCTTTTGCAGAGTCTGGCCCCTTGATGGCAAACAAGATCACTGGTTGTTTAGCTCTAAGCATTGTGTTTGCACTGCTTAATTACTCCTGAGCATAACATTTGCGTCTGCTGCCTCTTCTGAATTGGAACAGGCTCATAGTTCCTACACTGACAGTGCCTATCTGAGATTCTCTGAGGGGCTGTTGACAGCCACCAGCAGCAGAAGGTTCCCAGGTGTGTTCCTTTTCCTCCAAATGGCATTTACTGAGACTAGTTTAACTGTGTCTCACCCTGTGAAAATGAACAGAACTAATGTTTGGGACTCAATGGTGGGAATGGAGTTACTAGAAAAGTAACTTTTTGAAGATTCCTTCAGTGGACACATGCACACACAGAAGATCAAAACCAATTCCAAACTCCAACATGGAGAATGTATAGGAAAAGACCTATAGTCCTTCCTGTACCAGGTGCACCCTTTTCCAAATGTACATGTTTTAGTTGTTTTGGATTTCATTTTTTGAGACCACACAGATCTGCTGTTTCTAAAACTGAATAGATCTTAAAAGGAAAAGAACTGCAGGAAGAGGAAGGAAGATGGAGATCAGCTTTTTATTAGCTTGGGCTGTACTTCATGGGACATGGTTTGTGGAAAGCTTTGGTATATTTCAGGGATGTTCACCTCTTACTCTCCATTCTTCTTGATTATCCTTTGCAGAGGAATTGGGTGTAAGGAGTAAAGAGAAGCTTGGCTTCTTTGAGGGGCTCGGTGTCATATTCTTTAACTCGTTCAGCTTATCCCTCTCACCCCGACACATCTTCAGGCAGGAAGAGCACAAGTCTTTCTCTTGTACTAAGTGAAGTGTTTCTTTGTGTTTGATAGAGTCATCTTGCTCTTCTTGCTTTGTTGAATCTGGGAAAGGGTTTCTTTCTGCATTCAGTTTCTTGAGTTTAGGGAGATTTTTCACACTCTTCGGGATGGTGGTCAAGGCGTTGTCAAAGAGACCTATCTCCCTAAGCTCCTTCAGAGACCCAAGAGTGGTGGGAATACTGTCAAGACAGTTCAAGCCAAGGTTGAGAACACGCAGGTTCTTGAGAAGAATCAACTTCTCTGGCAGATTTTTGGTGGTCAGCTTGTTGTTACATATATTCAGGTAGGCAAGGTTCTGAAGTGTACCTATTGCCTCGGGTAGGTCCTCAAGCTGATTACTATGCAGGTCCAGCCACCGCAGTTTCTCAAACTTCTCAATACTACTTGGAATCTTTTTTATCATGTTTCTGCTCAAATCGAGTTCATTCACGTCAGTCAGTTTCAGAATGCACTTGGGGAAGGTCGTGATACCCATCTTGCTCAAGTCAAGACGGAGCCCTCCATCAAAAGATACTCGGATGGAATTTTTGGCAGTTTTCAAGGTGATCGTCTTTTCTTTTGGACCTTTTGCTTTCCCCTTGGCCATCTCTCCACTGGGAGACAAACAGACACACCAGACTGTGGATGAAGTGGTGTAACTCCAGTAAGCCTTTGAAAGCAGTGGCTGTTACTCCCTAATGAAAAACAAAATAATCACATAGTTATAAATGAACATGTGACTCCAGAAGTCTTTTTTTTTTTTTAGTATCAGGAATTTTCAACCCTGAAGCTGCAACTCTGAAAGCTTTTCCTGAAAGTATTTTGAGTTGATGAAATTCTAATAATTTACAATGTTATTTTATTGCATTGTAATACGTATATTGCATTACAGGGTGAAATCACAAGTGGGAGAAACTTGTTGTCTTTCATCCCTTGACACTGATTTGAGCTCAGCATGTGCTTTGAAACAAAACAGAATGAAATGTGTTATTATCCATCAGCCTTTTGAGGACCAGAGCAAAACATATCGTGGGTCTCAATCCAGTCCTTATGGACTGCACTAAAAGAAGCTATCCAAAGCTGTATTTACCAGATCAACAGGTTGCCTTCTTTACAGGCCTCGCATCTCTTGACAGTTTGGTTAAACATCCTGTTTAATAGACCTGAGATCTGGGCTCTGGACACTACTGGGAGATTAAATATTTAAAGCAAATGCTTAAGACTCTTGTTTTAACCATTACCTTAGGAGCACAGTGGCCTCCCAGATTTGCCAGGACTGCTTGCAGTTCACATGTCCCCTGCAGGGCATACTGCAACAGGGGATCTGTGTCAGTGCTGCTGAATGACATGTTAAACCAGGGCTTGGTAAGTGTCTCCCGTGCTTTTGGAGACAGACTCTGAATACTCTAACTTTGTCTTTCAATCCGTGCTGTGGGATAGATGGACTCCCACTGTGAAGGTGCCCTGCCCTCAAAAGATGCATGTAGGTGTTCTGGTCAGACTTTTGACTCCTGCTGATGTGCTATGTGCTGTATTGATTGGAGGCCTGTATGAGTAGTCCACTGTAGTCTCAGGTTTGGTGAGCTGTCTCTCTAATTGAAGGTCATAAAACACAGCTGCTAATTATGGCTAGTGACAAAGGAACTAGGCTGATTCCCTGGAAATGGATGACAATGTCCCTCTCAGCCAAAGTGCCGAGAGGAGCATGGGTTACAGCTGGCTAATCTCAGGATGGTCCGGGTGCTCTGACATTTAATTGTGAAGAGTCAAATCACAGCTTTGATGAATGATTGGGACAAAATATGGATTTGTCTACAATACATTTGCTTATTAGAAAGGCTTCATTACAAACCCTTCAGGCTTTTTGGCTACTCATTAATCATGTGCAAATACATGAAGGCTACAGCTAAGCCATTTCAGCTCCTCTTCAATTACATGCCATAGCCAAAAATAATGCAAAAGCAAGGGAGATCTCTGCCAGTTACCACCCGTTCTCCTAGGAGCTCTGTAATGAGGCAGATGCTTCAGAAAACCCCAGAAGCAGAACGGTGGGGTCAGTCTTGCCCTGAGGGTATGTTTCAAAATTGAATCTTTGTTATTTTATATAAAAAATATTTAATGTTATTCTATATAAAAATATTTAAACACAGTTAACTCTTTTTGTGTCTGTCACTCCCATGTTTCTGTCTCTCACCAGTACTTACAGGGTTATATTACCATAATATCTGAAGGCCTCTCAATCTTTGCTGTATTTAACCTTACAGAGCCCCAGGGGCAACATCAATGCTATTCTATCCATAGTGTAGACTGGTTACCAAAGGAAAGTACTCTATAGTGGAAAATGAGGTACTTTTTCCACCTTTGTTGTTGTTATCTTAAATAATTTGCCCAGGGGTGGGTAGGAAGTTCTGGAGATCAAAACAATAGGATTTTTAATCACAGTTCACTAATTTTAGGGATTCGATGCAATTCAGATCCTGGAACATGTGAAAGTGTATGTAAACTTAGCAAAGTTTCTTTGATAGCTCAGGAGTTTTGTGACAAAGTGGCAATGCAAAATATATTTATAGCTTCTTTTCTCCTTTTTTTTTTGCTAAATTATGCCAACTTTGAACTAGGAAACACATCAGTATCTGCAAGGATGGAGATTATGGTCTCAGTGCCATTAGAGACAGTGTAGAAGCTTCTGAATGTGGTAAAATCCAGTCAGCAGAAAATCACTTCAGGCTGTTAGAACATGATACAATCTGAATTATTCTGTACCTGTGGACTTCCGTGATTAGTTATCATTAAGATTATTCATGAAGATGCAAGTGTTACATTTTAATGAACATGGCATGTATGACCATGTGTACTGTGTGTTACCAGCATGGTTCATAGGGCTTGAACCATGTGCAGAGCAATGTTCCAAATGATGACACGCAGACCAAATAAAACCATTCAAGTCAAGAGGTTTTTTAAAGTTACCTTTTTAGTAGCCTGTTCCCCTTAAAAGGGATTAGTCTTCTATATTTTAAATATAAGCTAAATTTAAAACTGAACATTTATTGGCACAAAATGTACATACATTGGAACAGGCTGCCCAGGGAAGTGGCGGAGTCACTATCCCTGGAGGTGTTCAAAAAATGTGTAGATGTGGCATTTTGGGACATGGTTTAGTGGGCACGGTGGTGTTAGGTTGACAGTTGGACTTGATGATCTTAAGAGGTCTTTTCCAACCCTAATGATTCTATGATTTTTCTTTGCAATTCTGTCAAGATAAAGTTCAGCTGTGTAGGAAATGTCAGAGTCTTACTGCTGGTACAAGACACCCTGAGTCCCTTATTGGTGCACAGAGGGTGACTACCATACTTCAGAAAAAGATCTGCAGGGATGCTTCCTTACAATTTGGCAGGATGGAAAGAGGCTTTCTATTTCCTGCAATTGATGTGAACCTGGTGACTTTTGGGTCCAGCTTTCTTTTTGTTAAAATTTTGTGTTGGATGAGTTGACCAAAAATTCAGTGCATTTTGATCAGCGAAGTTTCTCAGCCAAGATCGCCTTTTAAAAAACTGAAAGGGAGCCTCAAGGAAAAACACTTTTTTTTCTGAATTCAAAATGATAATTTTTTTAAAATGCTTTTAAAAACATATTTAAAACTCTTATAAGGAAAACATTTTGTGTAGTTCCTAGTAGTTGTTTTCTGTTACTCAGCATTTAAAATGCAAGGGGGAAACATTGATCCAAACCTGTTTCCTTTCTTAAAAATACCAGCTAGTCAAAAAATCAGCCAGTTCTGCAGCTGTCTGTTGGTGCTGCTTCCCAGTGCTGGTGTCCCTCTGTGCTGTGCATGCCCGGGTGCACTGGAGGGAGCTCAGTGTGAAAGGTTGAGTGCTGGAGGCTTCTCAGGAATAACAGTACAGTTTAACCTTTCAGGTTTGGGAACTTCTCTGTCAATAATTCTTGACAGCTTGTAACAAAGTCTGAACCTGGACCTTTCAGATTTTTAAGAAGCTCAAACAAACAGATCAGTGTAATTTTCCTGAAGACAGATCTCTTTGTATGATGCGCTGGATAATGCCCAGACTTCAAAGAGATATAACCACCTCCTTTAGTCAGACTTTTTTCAAATCCTACTGTGGACCTCTAGCATGCACTGATCAGGAAAACACCCTAGGGAGAGCTCACGCTCTCCAAATGCTATTTTCTTTGGATTGAAAGTGGGAGCCACATTTCAAACTTATAAAAAGGTGATTTTAAATCCCAAAGATCAGGATTAGCATTAAAGTTCTGCAGAAACACTGCAGCACACCGAAGAGCTTGAAGGGGATGAATAGCTATCTTGTCTCTGCATGCTTGTGAACTAATAATCAGTGTTTCATAGGGCTGTAGCTGGAGATAATGGAGTTTACTTAGCCACATCTCATTTTCTTCAGCTCTGCGGAAGAGGGCTCCAATTTGGTAGCCACTGATATTAAAAATTCAGGAATTGCAGAAGCCCTCCTTGCTGTAATGTTAATTATGCCTGTTTGATCTCATGCTTGTAGTGCATCTCCTGGGATAGCAGAGGGAGAGGAATGTGTGTTGCCCTACTACCTAAGAAATGACGATGACAAGAGGGAACTCTCTCCACTCATTTTCTCTAAACCATTACCTCACTGCCAGGTTCACCCTCTGCATTGCTTTGCCCAAGAGTACAGGTACTGCGTTTCTATGTGATAAGGCCTCACTAAAGAGGACCTTGACTAGAAAACTCTTTCCCTTTTTATCCACATTTGGTATGATCTTTGGTCTGGATTGGGCTTTTGAAACCCCAGAGTCTTAGGAGTGTATCACAGGCCCAGAGCTCTGAGGCTGACCAGGTACAGAAATGAAATGTGTGTCAAGGACATCATGCTATCTGTGGTGCTCTGAGCTGCAGGGCAGGAACAGACCTTGAGCATGAGGACTAGAACTGTCAGTGTCTCTCTGAGGTAAGGAAGGATTGGAGATTACTCCTTATCTGCGCTTAAGCACTTGCACAGGGCCCAGCCATTACCCGTTGTAGCTTAAGCCTGCCTTAAGAAGGCGATCTGATCCTAGAAAAATATATATTTGGAGCCTTATGATGCAGTCTCTTGTACCTGATCTTTTCTTCTTCCTTTCTGAGCATAGGCCTGGCAGGATCAGAATAGTCCTTCTGCCTATGACACAGTGTTTCAGGACCTCCTCCTCCTGGAACTCTGTGTACTGCAGAGGAGGCCTGCCCAGCCCGGCCCAGCCCAGCAAAGCAATGCATGGCCTGCACCTCTCAGGCGGCAGGAAGGCAGTGAGGTGGCATGTTCTAATTCACCCATGGAATAGCTCCATGGAAATACTTTCATATTCAGCTTAAAAACAGCATTCATACAGTGAATTATTTTGCATGAAGCCAAGCAGTTCCAGCTAGGGAAAGTTTTCATTTCCCTGCTTACAGGCCTGTTACAATTTCCTTGCTGTTGGATAGGACCTGTGGTGGAAGAGAGATTAATTCACTGACTGTCTTAAATGCAGATTCTTGCTAACAGACAGGTTTAGACTAAAACTTGCTCTGAGCAAATAGAGGTTTCCTTCCTTAATTTTCTTTTACTTTTTTAGAGCAGAGCCACTCTGCTATCACACAGTACAAGGTCCCTTATAAAACCAAGGCCCACCGAGAATAAACAAAAATATTGTTTCATCTTAACAATTCTGCCAGACTACCCCCCTCCACAAGATCTTACCAGCTAGCAGCTAGGAAGAATCAGAAGGAGAGGTACAGATGTCACAAGCTGCTTGTTTTTCTCAGTAACGCGAGATGAGCCTTCATGTTCTGTTACTGTGCAGTTGTCCTCTGTTCACTCTTTGAGTAATGAAATAGTCTTTCAGTCTGTAAATAAACCTGTGAGCGGGGAGCACAGGATAATTTCCTCTTCACAGTCCCGCAAATTCTGACTTGTAACTCCTAGAGGGAAAATGGCAGTCCTTCCAGAAACTTGTGTGTGTGAGTGTGAGGGGGAGGAGGAGTGGCAAAAAGGACTTTCCCAGCTGCAGTGTCTCCCTATTCTCAGTGCTCCTTCCACAGCCTGTGAAACTTCTGTTCCTAAGCAACAACAATGCTAGGTTCATTAGCATAATGTTCGGTTCCAGCATGCAAGTTCAAGCCGGAGGGAAAAGAACTGAACTGCATGCAGTGACTAGAAATGTTGGATTTTAAATTATGCAGAAAGAAAAAGCATCTGGACCTGGTTAGAAGCTCTTTTGTCAACTTCTAATTTTGCCTTAACTGTCCATTTAAGTAATTTGGCTATTTCATTTTACCTGGCTGTAACACAGTGTGAGGTACTTGTATGTGTGTGTTAAAACTCACATTTGTGGTACCCTCCTTAGCACGTGCCAGATCAGATAGACATGGACACAGGCGGGAAGGCTCATTCAGCAGAGCAGCACAGAGGATATGAACTGCAGTTTATATTAATCTATCTGTGATGCTTCAAAAGGGCAGTTGGTGTGATTCCCCTTTCTAGCATGTGAATTTACTGTAATTTGTCCCTATGACTGTGGCTTCCAAGCTCAAGCTTAAGTTTTTAGTAACTGGTTGCAAGAATTTCAAAATAGTATGTGGAAAAAAAGAGCTATAGAAGAGAAATAGCCGTGTGCTTTGTGGCAGGAATTGTTCACGGGAGATGCAACACAGAGATCCCTTTCTTGCTGATAATGGATCAAGGATATTATTGGCATAAAGAAGCTGATAATGTTGATGTTCTTGCCTGATTCCAGGGTTAGAGATTGTGTTCTGCTCACCTTAACAAATTAATTAAATTTACTTGATAATTTTCTTCCATGAGCTGAGGTGTGCCTGGGTACAGCATTTCCAGAGTGAAAATGTTACCCTTTGTCTGGTCCAAGCCTGTGAATATACATGGTGCAAACAGTGCCCTGCAAGGGAGATTCCTTTCTTCCTCTCTAGCCATTCAAGACATCCTACTTTAAAAAGCCCTACTTTAATATTATACTTATTTATAAATTCTGTATTATATCTGTATTCTTTGAGCAGAGAGTAAGAATACCCAGAAGGTGAACTGGTACAATCAAACAAGGAGGACCCTGTACCTTTTTTCTAAAGTAATCTAACATAACACATTTCTGAGGTTTGAGAGAGACTTGATTGATTCACAGAGAAAGCTGACCTCTTCTTTCCTCTCTTAATAGTAGGGCTTGGACTTAGGTTGTGGTTCCCTTAGCAGGAAGGGGATGTACCTCACAATATTTTTGGTAATGCAAAGATTCTTTAAGAAAAGAAAAGTCGTTTTAGGGGAGCCTTGGCACTGTTTTGCAGACTTAAGAAGTCTGGAGATGGAAGACAAAAGAAGATGAAAGCAGCTTTGTGAAGTCTAAGAATGTAACTAAGTTTTCTGGAATTTCGGTATGAATTTCAATGGGGGAAAAAATCTTATCCTTTGAGACTCTCTCATCTGCAATGAATCTCCAAATGGGTTGAGGTCCACCTGTCTCTCGCAAATGGAGAACTCTGGCTATCACAAGAGTGAGATCATAGTCTGATGTTAATGGAAGAGAGATTAATAAATCACTTATGTATAGTGTAGCCAAAGGTGGATCATCATTAGTACACATCATGCTTAGATTCTGCCATGACTAGTGCCCTAGAAATACCTTACAGATTTAGACAGAGATAGATACGTTAGTACTTCTCTTGACTTCACCCCCTCTTGAAGTTTACTTGTTTACACTTATAAAGCACTATTGTTTCTTTTTCAAAACAGTCTTTGTTATTTATTTATTTCCTAATGCACTTACTACACTTGGGTAGCTGCAGTTGATCTGCTTTGAGCTTTTGCTGTGCTGGCTAGAGACGTGTTGGCTAACAAATGCTGGTTGATTAACAAGAAGAAGGGAGGAGTAGGGTTGGGCCGCCTGTAATGCAATTCATGTTCTGAACCCCTGTGAGTTGCCAAGGGAGAGCGCAGAATTCCAGATCTCTGGGGACTTGGGAGAAGCCTTGTCCCCTGAGACAGAGAAGGATGACTCTTACAGGGGAGTGTACTACATTTAGCCTTGTATATTTTCATGATGTGGTGAACTTGTCAACCTCTTTTAGTTATATAGGGGCTTCCAAAGTCAGCAGAGAGAGAACGGGTTTGACCCTTGCAGATTCCTTATTGGCTGTTTAGGGCTTGCGACAAGCACAACAAGAATTCTACTTGAGGGTCATGGTACCCACAAGTGACCATATATTATATATATTTGCAAAACATCCACACGGACTGGCTCAGTTTAGTCCCGTATACATTTTTAGTTCCCATATAATGCTCTCACTTGAAAATGTTGAAGGACTGAGGGGTTGAGCAGGTCTGTGTGTTACGTAACCCCCTGCTTTCCAACTCAGCCATAAATCGAAAATAGACCTGGGCAGTTTTAGTGAGTCTGTCTGCCCCTGTGGAAAGAGAGGAACCTAACCCGATCCCTCTGTGGCAAACACCCTAATCCAACCACACTTCAAATGATGCCAAGAATCTTGGTCCCGTTCCATCCCTCTGAGATACTGCTTTGAGTTCCAAATGTCTGCTGGAGATCTTACAAAGGCCAGTGTGGCAAAGCTCTGTAAAATCTACAGATAGTTCAAGAGGGCTGTAAAGGGTAAGTGCTCATGATATCTGTTTTCTACTTTGGAATTTTTACGTTCGTGAGCTACATGTGACTCAAACTGGTGGTGCAAAACCGCCATGACTCTAGTCGGTGGACTTTTTTTCTGATTTACATTGTGTAAATTAGACCATCTTATAATCTACTATATTTTTGGACTCACTTTGGAGTGAAGATTCTGTTTTCCTATTTCAGATATGAACTACACCTTTTTCTGTTGCCTGGTTTCTGTAAATATAGCCTATCATTGTTAGGTTTCATATGCTAATCCGTAGGAGTTCTAGACCATGACCTAGAACTGGTCCTGGGTTTCATGTCTGTTCGTGGAGTAAGTTATTACTTAGGCTATGCAAAAATCCCTTCCTCAGATACACACTTTGCTCTGAAGAGAGCACCTAAGCAAGGAGTGAAATGCAGTGTTGAGTAAACCTTGGTGTTATGAATGCTATTAACTGGTCCAGGAGTAAAATAATGATTCGTAATCACGAGAGGCAGTTTACGAGAATTTACTACTGCAAATTCAGTAAAACTGTAATAATCATAGATCATTCTGGTGTTCTATTTAGATCTTTGAGTCTACTTTAAGCCTGGCTTTGTGGATTTCTGGTGTTATCCAGTACAGAGTGCAAGAGTGCAAAATAGTAGCTAGCTATGGCTGTAGCATTTTTATAATCTATGGCTGAACTGATTTGCTTCCTTCCTTCAGGAAGTTAGTATCCTGTCTCTGAGCTGGCACCTCAGGAGGAGTTTTAAGTCGTACGCTCAAAGGGAAAAGTGCCTCCTACCAGCAGTTATATCATATGTCAATAACCTTGTGTACTTTGGCAGATAGAAAGTTTCTTTAATCCAGAAACTATCATTTGTCTCAGTTTGGTCTCTAGGAATTGTCAAGAGCCAGTCCATGGCTGTCAGATGGTGACACACCTTCTAGCTCAGTGTAGTTGAAATGTTACCTTTATTTGCTCAGAACCTTTTCAAGTTCACCATTTCAAGTGAATTCCCTTTTAGAATCTGCCTTCAGTGGGTGAATTTTTATTTAAAGTTTCAGTAAAAGGTAACCTTTTGAGAACAAGAAAAGTGGAAAAAAACATAGTGATTACTTTAAAAAAAATATTAAAACAGCAACTCACTTTTTAAGGTCTACATTAGTTTCAAAGTGCATTATGCAAAACGAGTATCTGATATGGAGACTGAGACACCTCTATTTTCAAGCTAGGATTTTCAGAATGCTTCAGAAAAGCAGGAGCCTTTGAAAATAAGGCTTCATAATAGAAGGAGACAGCTTGAATGGTGCCTGTCACTAGCACTCTAGCTCGACAGTGGGATGAGACTGGGAGCACAAGCTAATTCGCAGTGTGGCTTGGCTCGGAACAGCTGAGGAGGTTGCTGTCCCCAGCTGTCCACCTGCCTCTGCTGCAGGGGCGTCTTCTGTGCCTGTAAGTCAACTTCTGAATTCTTGCAGGATCATGTGGCATCACCACCACGGTTTGCAGCAATATCTTAAGGCAAACAGAATCCATTCTTAGCACTACCTCCCTACTTACTTCTTTTTTATTTAATTAATATCATACTTTAAGTGGCACTTCATTCAGGAGCAAACTGGCTTAGGGACAGTCGGCATGTCATAGAGAGAGTGACCGGCAGTGGTTAAGTCATAAGCTATTTGAAGCTAAGCCAACCCTATTCATCAGACATTAAATTTGTATTGTGCAGCACTAACCTAACTAATGACGCTCTGAATTTGGGATGATTTGGGAATTATGTGGTCAGTGATGAAACCTCAACATTATTCTGGTGTTGATGTTCTCTCGTTTCTATGGGATGAGAACAGGGAGCACAGAAGTTAATGTATTGACTTTCTGTTACTGTTCTGAAGCAGGCTATTTCAATCAAATGTTTACTCCATGCAGGAAATACTCAGGAGGGGAAAAGACAATGCTCCAGAAGTGGCAGGTAAGCTAAATCTTGGCTGCACATGGTTAAGCAAAGAATTTCAGCGCCTGTCTGTGTGTCTGGACACAGATACGTGTGCATGTCGGCATGTACTTCAAGGCCTAAGCTGTTCTGTCGCTGCTGGAGGTGAGGTTACTGGCAAGAGTATTTACATCTGGTTATTGCAGAGGTTTTGCTCCTCCTGCTGTTAAACATATGGTGCTACTGTCCAGCAAAATAAGTGTGATTTTGTGCACAGTTTAAACTGAAACGAAAGAGAGCCACCTAGTTGAATGACTGTTCACAAATCATCTGTACATCTAAACCAGTGTACCTCTTGTTTTCCCAGATGTTTTGCTGAGCTGAGAGATGCATTTACTTTCCTGTACCCTTGGTCTTGGTGACCCAAGACACACGGAAGAGATCTATAACTTCTAGTTTATATGTTGCACTTTGTGTGGCCTTTTCTGTACAGGCAGGTGTTCGGGATTTTCCAATACAGACTGCATGCATTTAGCTCACTTTTACATTGGAAAAAAGTGCTGTTATGCAAAGATAGCATGAAAGCAATGGGTGATTGTAGACAAATGCAAATGGCCTGTCTGAAGAAGAGCCATAATGAAGACTCAGATTCTGTTGACTGGATTGTTGTATAAGAGATACTGTGCTGATCTGAATGGCAATGGGTGATGGATTACACTTTTTATAATTCTTGTCCTGTTGGACCTGGAAACCACAGGGCTCTGAGGGTGCCTTTGAGGTATGGTTTTCAGGAGTGGAGTTAGGAGATTTTAATGCTTGTTGCTTTTCCCTGGCAGAAGAGGGAGATCAGCAACTTTGACTACCTCATGTACCTGAACACATTGGCTGGCCGCAGCTACAATGATTACATGCAGTATCCTGTGTTTCCATGGGTCCTTGCCGACTATCACTCCGAGGTCAGTGCTTGTTGCAGCATTCTGTACTTTCTATGATAGCAACCATACAAAGATTTGTTGAATGGTGCCATCAAAGCAGAGGGGTCTAGACCAAGGGTTCAAATTTTGAGATAGTTAATTAGAACTGTACCGATTATTTACAGCTTAGCCTTATCTTCAAATCGGCATGCTGAGGATCACATTATGGGTCAGAAAGGTGGATGAACATCTGTTAAATAAATACCTAGGTAAGGCCAGGCTGCATGGGCTCAGCAGGTAGGCAGGGACAGGTTTCTGTGACCCTAGACAAGGAGGTTTGGACAGAAAAGTCTTGAGAGCAATTTGCAACCTGCCAGGTCCTTTATTTGTGAAGCTCCTTGTACATACTATCCTCTCAGTGGCACATGCTGACAGTCTTTTTCCAAGTCTCTTCCCAGTTCTGGAGATGGATGTTTTAATACTGAGTCTGTGACCTTGTATAGATGAAACTTCTAACACAGCCTTGCTGCTGTCCAGTGTCACTAAGCTAATCACAATGTCTAAGACTCAATCCACATCTTTGCTGGTTTTGCTTTTCAGACACTAAACCTTACTAATCCTCGTACATTTCGGGACCTGTCAAAGCCTATGGGAGCACAGACTGTGGAGAGGAAACACAAGTTCATCCAGCGCTACAGTGAAGTGGAAAAGAGTGAAGGTGAGTGTTTTAAGAGAGTAACAAGCAGTAGAAGCTTGAGTCCCTTCAGGCCTTTGGGAGTGCTGGTTAATCCCTTGGAAAAGGACACCCAAAAACTTTCCAGAGCTGTGGTTAAGGGAAGCACCATGCCAGGGAGATCCACCTTCTTCTGGATGTGAACTGGTTGAGGATTCAAAGAGAAATTACTTCTGCAAGCACTGCCTTATGTGCCTTGTATTGCTGCATTCTGTCATCTTCCCTTGGGCAGGAAGAGATGCTGCAGACAAAAGCAAAGTTCCCTAGAAAAGACTGCCCTGTTATCTACACTTCAAGCATTAGTCTTGTCTGTTAGCTAAGCTGTATGTAGAAGCTGTATGTAAGAAAAAGGAAACAGGATGTTGAGGCTGCTGACCTCTGATGATCAAGACTTTTTTTGATAATAATAAAGAAGGGAATAGTCTGGAAAATTGAAGATCTTATTCTTCAGAAAATAAAACGTGGAAGGCAAAAATAGAGATGGTAGTAACTGTGCACATTCAATGCAAATATGCAAGGTATGCTTCTGCTCACAGATCCTTGAACATCTGCTTAAAGACCTGTTACCTATTTAGTTGTGCTGTGTTAACCGGATGCTATGGGTTTGAAATGATAATATTTTGCACTGAAATCTAATCTGTGTCCAATTCCCAGGAGACCTCTCAGCCCAGTGTCATTACTGCACTCACTATTCATCAGCAATTATAGTGGCATCTTACCTGGTCCGAATGGAGCCATTTACCCAGACCTTCTGTGCGCTGCAGGTAAGGGGGCAAGATAGCTTCCTCCCTACACCTTGTCATGAACCATGTAACACATTATAGTGGTTGTGTAATGGAGGAGGATGAATTCTTTTGACATTTTCTGT
Source organism: Mesitornis unicolor (assembly GCF_000695765.1). Lineage (NCBI taxonomy): Eukaryota > Metazoa > Chordata > Aves > Mesitornithiformes > Mesitornithidae > Mesitornis > Mesitornis unicolor. The sequence goes on from NW_010181892.1 coordinate 55,906, forward strand.
ACACTCTGTGTGGACTCTGGGCTTACTGAAGGCTCTGTGCTGTGTCTGTTGAATTCATCAGAAATATTTTAATGGGAGTGTGATTGATGTGTGATGAGCTATTTTTTCTGAGGGAGAAGGATTATTTAGTTCTGATGCATTTTGTAAGAGCTGAGGCATGTAAACATCTAGATAATGTTTTACTACCTGTCTGAACATAGGCTTCTGACTTTGGGGCAAATAAGATGTTCCTTGTAGGCATTCTAAGCCAAAGTGCTCATACCGTAATGCAGCTACAGGCAAGAACTTGGTGCTGGTGCTTGTGGCATAAAGAACATTCCTGAGCCAGATGAGGAAAGGTTCTGGGGTGGGGAATGATAAGGATCATGGGATCAGCTCCCTGAAGAAGAAGTGGAGTGAGATGACATCCAGTGCTTCAGAAAGAATATTTTGGTCTAGCTTGTTCTGAACTTGGCACTGTTTTATAGTGTCAAAAGTACCCACCATGGAATTTAGTTTCATGGAAGCTGAGCTCTGTCCTTAGCTTTTACAGCTGGTCAGCATGCAGGGGCACCAAATTCCTGATGGCTCCCTTCCAGCAGGCAGTTGGTGATGCACAAGCACAGACATTTGGTTTATAGCAGACAGTTGTTACCCTCACTTTTGTAGTACGTGTTGTGTTATAGCAGGGTCTACCAGGAGGATAGGACCTCAAAAGTGTATTTTTAAGGAGCGTCTTGCTGAGATCTTCCTATCCTTATGGAGCTAGGCCAGAATACTCCATACTCAGAGACTGCTGTATATATGGTGAGGGGTGGCCATGCTTTCTACAGCTTTCCAAGTGCTTTGCTGTTTTGCTGGTCTTTTTATTTTTTTTAATGAACTAATACAAATCAAGTGCTGTGCTAATTAAGTAATAAGCCCTCTGATATTGGCTGTTACCAGCAGTAGCTGATGGGTTAGTGAACCACCTGAGGCAATGTAACCATCGCACTCTGTGAGCCATATGTTAGCTGCAGTCATGAATGACTGTGGAGCAGTTATTTCTTCTTGTAAACTGCAAAGGCTGTATCTCACCGGCACACTTTTCATGCATAACAAGTTCTGAGTCTGAGTAGCTGCTTTGTGGCTGTGTTTGTGTGTGATTAACAGGTAACCTGCAATTTTGTGGGCATAGTTATTTTCAAAGGCTGCCGAGATCTGCAGCACTCAAAATTTTGTCTGGACGTGGATCCACTGAAACTGTTGAACTTCTTCCATTCTCATTCCTTTGCTTTTATGTTGCTGCATGTTCAGCTGAGCTCAATGATGACATTTCCCCAGGTGACTGGTCCTATAGTGGCTTGATAGGAATTGATAACTGTGAGATGCAGTCAAACAAACAGCAGACCTGAGAACTGGTATGCTTAAGTCAAGAGCAGGTTGGAAAAGGAGTACTCCCAAACTCAAGACCTTGGCAGGGTACTGAACTGGGAGCTGTGAAAGCTTCTCAGCATCTTAAAAAGTGAAAAAGCTATGCTTATAACTGCACACTGCCAGTCTGAATGAACATGACAAGGAAATGCAACAACTTGGGTGAAAATTTGATGTTAACGTACCGTCCTTTTTCTCAAGTCAAAGAATTGATTTGCACCTGACCACAGAAGGTGACAGTGAGGAAGCATTGCCTCTAGTAAGGGAACTGTACAGGAGTTTACCAAATCTTGCTATTTTGCGTCTTAATTAAATGTATTGAGATCTGACTCTGGAGAAAAATGTTTATGTGCTTTGCGTATTGTACTGGAATGGATGAAAAACTGGCTCATCGGGTGATGTCCACTTCACTTTAGTCAAGTGCCTCCTCGAATTCTTTTCAGAAATTGATCTCAGCACAACAAAAAAGCAGCAAAGGTTTCTGTGTTTAGTGTCTTCATAGGAAAGGCATTCTAGGACCCCACACCCTCAAGAATTAGTGATGCTTGCTTTTGATTCAACTCAGATTTTATCCCTTTTGATTCTTATCCCACTGTTGCATTTCAGCTAGCAGGCTGATCTTCTTTCCTGGCATTTACCTCTCAAAAGGTACTTACAGAGAATAGGGTTCTTACTCTTCATAGTGGCACTGACTCTTGAGCAGTCATTGAAGCACTGTCTGCAGGTAATTACTTCTCAGCACCTTTGTAAGCATCTCTTAGAAACACTTCGAGGTCTTTGGGTTTAAAGCATCACCAAAGATCAGTGATACTTTGTGTTATAAGCATGGGAAGTTCTAACTTCTCTCTAGAGATCACTTTGACTGGTGGCTTTGTATATACCCTGCTGAACTGTAATTTTAAAAAGCATATTTTTCCAGTATTCCTGATGGCAGTGTATGGCCTTTGGTGAAAAAAAAAGAGACTTACTGCATCTAGCTATAGAAAAGCCATGAGTTTGTCGACTTGCAATCTAAAGGCATAAAGCAATTCTTGATTCTCTTTTTCCCTTTCAGTGCAGTTTTTGCATTCATAGAGAGAGAAAACTCATTAATTCTGATATAAATATATGCAAATAAATTTATTAATATAGGAAATGGGAAAATCAGTTATTGCTTCCTTTATAAATAATACAGGCTTAAGTTTTAAAGATATTACTTTTCCCTAAAATGAATTAGACAGCCAGGGAAAAAATCACATTTTTTCGTGGTGGTAATATCTTTAACCAGATTTGTCGCGCTAACAGCATTTCCTATGTATATATTATTTTTATTTAATACAAGTAATCTTTTTATTACAAATCATATTGTTTCTCAGGAGATTACCATCAGCTCTCATAAAAGCTGCAAAAAAAGATGAAAAAGCATCAATCACCACCAGACACAGCGTGCTGTGTGCAGATTAAATATACAAAGCCCTTTAATATGGTTCAATGAGATACTTGTTAGCTGTTGATTTATTTATAGTCCTTCTTCTACTCTGTTTTAATTTCAATTTGAATTTGACTCCAAGGGTCCCCACCTAATAATGATCAAGAACAAGATGACCTTGTGCATCAGATTAACTCCAGCTAGGCTTACTCGTGTGATTAGCTCCTCTTTCACTCAGTCCCTTGAGTGGGTGTGGGAAGGCTTCACAACTGTCAGTGGTGTAAGGAAGGAGGACATAAAATACAAGGAAGTAAAGCACAACTGTGCTGTCGTTTAGAGATGAGGCTGGACCAAAAGCCTGGTCAGAATTCATCTCAGGGGAAACAGCAACGGGGTCTCTCCATCTGGAATGTGTGTTGACTTGTAGCTGAAGTCTGTCTCAAAAGCAAGGAGATATGGCTTCAGAACTTAGTTTTAATGACTTCTGTGTTTTGATAGCTTATCCACGAGGGTAGTTTCTTCCTAACAAAGGATATGGCAAAAGGTATTTTTTTACTTTCAGTTCCCAGACTTAGCAAAGTTTGTAGATCCAAAGGAGGTGCATTGTAAGTGTGCAGGTACTTGGGAAATCACAAGGGCTGTGGTTCTTACCATCAGAAACCAATGTGGGAACTGCTGCTCATCTTGTCCACGGGAGTGGCATCCCATCCTTACACCATGAGGATACTTAGACGTTATCTTCCTATTTAATTGCAAGTCAAAGCTTCAGCTGACTGTTACTGTGCAGAACAACAGCATCCTCCTCATCTGGCACACGCAACAGTCTACAGGCAGAGAGAAAACTAAACAAAAGCTATCAAGTTTTTCGAAGAGGTCAGCCATAAACAGAACCTGACTGCATCTCATATTCATTAACAGATTGACTCTTGCACCACCTCTGGGTTTTAGTGTCTTCTTTCTGCAATCCTGCTGGCTTGTTCTTTTTGCCTAGTGAAGCAGCTTTGAGGATTGAAGGGTTGAGGGTGAGCAATCATTCATGTGTTTTCACTGCACTGCCAAACTATTTAAAGATACTTGTTCTGTCTCTGACAATATCTCTTGAGCCCTGGCAGTGGGATATAGCATTATGTCCCATGACAGATAATCCAAATTAATTAATCCCAATGAGAAATACATATATTAGTCTGGGAGCATGCAGCAGTTGGGCAGTTATACTGCTGCCAGTACCTGAATTAGGTATTGAGAAACAATTTGATCTTGTCACTTTTCAGTTCTCTTTTGAAACAAAAAATCTTTTGGCTAAGATTCTGCACCTGCTTTTTATTTAACAGAATACTCACACTGCAGTCCTTTTGTCCATCTCCATTTCACAGGGTGGGAGTTTTGATGTTGCTGACAGAATGTTTCACAGTGTCAAGAGCACGTGGGAATCAGCATCAAGGGACAACATGAGTGATGTCAGGGAACTAATCCCTGAATTCTTCTACTTGCCGGAGTTCCTAACCAATGCAAATCACTTTGAACTTGGTAAGTTCTAGGAGGGACTTCAGTGCTTCCATTCTGCTCCCCAGCATCCTGCTAAGGGAAAAGATCCAAATCACACGTTGAGAGTTTGTCCATGAACTGTGAAGACGGATGAGGCTCTCTTGTGATGAGAGATATTTTTTTATTAAAATAAGGCTACAAAAAGTCAACCTTCTGATATTTGAATGATATCAGAACCTCCAAGTTTCCAGCTGAGAAGGAACTGTAGTTCCTACTAGTTACTATGCAAAGGAATTGCACATTTTGTCAGACAAAGATGGATTTTTATATAAGCAATCTAGTTGTCTGCTTTTGAAAATTTGGACTGTATCACCACACCTGTGTGGCTATAAACAATATGTTAATTTTACTTTTGGAGACAGATCAATTGTTAGATGGTGTTTGTGAAAGGTGTTTTTTTAGATCTCATACCTCTTGTGGTTAAAGTTGCCAGATGTCCTCACTATCATTTTGAAAGGTTCTGCACAAGTCACATGAGCTTGATATATCATCCCTGGCCTCAAACAGCTTCACAATCCCTTCTAAATATACACTGTCTCTAGACCTTCCTGCATCAGTGATGGAGGGTCAAAGAGAATCCAGAAAAAATAGTATTCAAAAATAGGCATAGTAGACCTGATTCACTTCACTGTACAGGAAGTTCACATCATTTGCAATGCAAAGCTGCTTTTTGTAGTGGACACAAACAATTAGACGGAGGACAAATACCTTAAGAATCATCCTAAATTGGTGATGGCAAAGGCAACTTAACCCATGATGTTGAGGTCCAGCTGTTAAGTATTTAAGACCTTAGCAAAATGAGACATAAGAAAAAAGCAGAATGGGTAGAAGGTATTAGAAGACTGTTAAAAGATAGTAAAAAAATGGGGTAGTTTCATCTTGAGAGGAGGCCAAGAAAGAGAGTCTGGCTGAAATCAAGATCCAGAGATTGACCTGAGTGGAATCAAGTGGAGAGACCTAAAAAAGACACCAAAATCTTTTCAATAGAGAGCAAATATACAGGACAATTTTACAACAAAGATAAGAACCTGAATCTGTTCACTGCTACGCTGTAAGGAAACTTGTGATCCCAGACCTGAGCCTTAGCTTAGATTTGAATTCAAACAGTTGCATGACACTGTGCTCTGATTTAAGAACACATGCTCACCTCCTGAAAGGAATCAGATTGCAAAGGACTTGATAACAAAATCTGTCTCGGTGGCTGCTTTAGTGGGAATATCTGGCAGTTAGGCCCACAAGATTATGAATAAAAAGAAAGTTGTGCAAACAAGTTTGTCTTGCCTGAGTTTGTAGTCTGTGCTAAAATGATTTGTGCTGAGAATGTGCATGTTTTTACTGTATAAGCAACAGTTGCTAGAACATCTCCTCCAAGCTTTATAACTGGAGCAGAAATCCTAGGAGAAACTGGTTCTGCAATGTTCTGTGGCACTGTATTTGATGTAGAACCTGACACTGCATGTGTGAAAATCACCTCAATTTCCTTGGACTTCAGTGTGTTAGAAAAGCTGTTCCTATTTGCAATGTGTGTCATTCTTATTCTTAATTCTCTCTCTGTTAATTCCTGCAGGCTGCATGCAAGATGGAACAGTGCTGGGAGATGTGCAGCTTCCACCTTGGGCAGATGGGGACCCTCATAAATTCATTCTCCTGCACAGACAGGTCAGTGAATATCAAGATTTGTGACAAAATGCTGAACTGGCTCCCACTGAAAATGAAACTCTGAAGGCCAGAGTCACAAACCAGAACTTTAGATCCAAATGCATTCTGTCTTTGTGGAGTTTGTGTGAGTTGTGAACTTTGCATGTCTGCTTGTCTGCCTAACAATTCACTCTGAATCAAGGCCAACTTTCCAGAGCAGGTGAGGTTTGTTTCTAGGTCAGTGACGTGGATCTCAGGCCATAAGTGTATGTGAATATAACATAATGCATGCCCATGGCATTTATAAGCAAATAGTTCCCCGTTCTTGCTAATGAGATGTGTGTTTATTTAAAACTATCTACCTCAATCTCTGAGTCATGCGAGGAATACAGTTGTTGATTTTTGAAGGGGAACCTAATGTGATTTCCCATCTTTAATGGAGTCAGCCTTGGCAATTTAAAGCAAATGTCATGAGACGTGACTGCAATTAGTGCTATATGTTAATAAGAAGAATGTCTTCTGTATGATGTCACCTGCTGCATAGTAGTGAGTGCAAAGGCAATTCTGTATGCAGGTTGTTGCACTGAACACAGGCTTTGCAGCAGAATATCTTGGTGTAGGTCTCTCTTTTTGTTAGAGCTGAAAAAGAGACTGGGCTGTACTATAGTGCCCCTGTGCTATCTCATGAGATTTCCTCCAGGAAAAGGAGTCAATCTGTACTTGTGAGTGCATGCAGATAGTTGTGTACAAGACGTGTGATGATTATATGTGTTAGCACTGCTGGGACTAAACAAATAGTTCATGATTTTCATCCTGGTTTGTCGAGTCAATCAGTACTTGTGAGTGCATGCAGATAGTTGTTGTGTACAAGAAGTGTGATGATTATATGTGTTAGCACTGCTGGGACTAAACAAATAGTTCATGATTTTCATCCTGGTTTGTCATGTGTACCTTCAGTTTCTGCCTCAGTGGGTTCTTCCCACTTCCCCTATGCTATGCGGGTCTTGCCCTTGGGGGTTCAGCTTTCACACTGTATAATCTCTTTGTAGGTGATTGCATCCAAACCTGTGGGCTACAACCATCTTCTCTATTTTGATATCTCCACATAAGCTTTTCCTCAGTTGACCTTTCTAAATGCTGGTTCCTAAATCCTGTCTCTGACCTTCTTACTGACTGCTTCAAATTTTTGTTCCTGATTTGAACAAAACCAGAGTCATACTCTGACCTTATAAATATTCTTTTCTCCACTATTCACTTAACAATTGACAGCAACCACAGTGCTCCCATTAAGTTACTCTTACTTTCATGTCCCGTGCTTTGCACTTCTGTGCTGCATTCCAAGGCCGTCCTTTCTGTGATTGTCCATACTACTAAATCATTTCCGTGCTTCTCTTGGTCATTATCTTGAATTCTTGAATCTTCATCTCGTTCTCTCTGATGTTCTGATACCTTGTTTCAAGTCAGTACAGAGACAACTGGAAGAGGACCATCTTCGTTGTCTGGCATTATGTACAAATCTCCTTTCCAATGCCCTTATGGTTTGAATTTCTGTATGGCTCCACTCCTTAGACCTAAAATTTCTCTCCTTTCCCTCTTGAGATCCTACACATCTATTTAATTTATATGTTCTGTCCTCTTCTTACATTTCTTTCTCCCTGCAGCCACCCGGGTGCTGTCAGTAATCTAGCCTTAGTCCCATGTTTGGCAATGCTGTTTTTATCCATGTTTAAAAAATAAAGAAGTCAAAAACTCCTTTATAAGCTGATGTATGGGCTGTGAATCCATCCTGAAGAAAATTTTCTTCTAGTAAACCAGTTTTGAGAGAACAGGCTCTTGGTAACGTGCACCATCTGCATATCTTGTGAAGAATTAATTGCTGTTAAAATATTAATTTGCAAAGACAAGACAGTGCTTTGTAGCACATGCATCCCACGCTGTCTCTGTAGGTTTCTGATGCTGCAAACACTTTGACTTCTTAGTAACTCTGGGTATGAGAGTGAACCTGTTCAATTCTGGATTGATTCACATGTGCTCAGTTTACTCCTGTGAGTGAACATGGATATGATCCGAGTCTGTGCTTACTTACTTTTTAGTGCAGTTAATTTTGCCTTTTTTTTTTCTTTTCGGGAACTGTTGAGCATATAATGAGGTATTTCATGTTTTGCTTTAATTGATTAAGAAGCTCTCTTCATCTCTGTTGTGAATTCATGACTTGAACACTTCACTTTACATATGTGTCAGAACAATAATGCTAAAAAAAATACTTGAAAGGAGTTAAATGTCTAGCTTGCTACTTTACCTATCTTGAAAATGATAACTTTTGGATGTACTTATGAAATATTTTTTTATCAGTAATTTTGAAAATGTGATGGAAAGTAGTCATCTTCCACTCTTTGCCCCGGAATCCTGCCTCCATATGTAAAAGCTTGTGAAGTAATGATATTCAGGTTATGTGATGTGGAGAATAGCTGCTTACTATTATTAGCAGGTCTCAAGTGCCTCCACGCCTGGTAGCTTGACTCAGTGATAGATGGCCACACAGTTTAGTAACTTAAGCCAGTACATTGCATTTACGGCGTATTCAGTAAATAATCGGACCGTTTACAGAAGATACATTAATCTTCTTGGTCTTTGTTTTGCCTTGTATTTCTGCAGCGGTTACATGTGTAATTCAGATCACACAGTGAGTAAACCTGTATGGGGAAAAAAAGTATGGAAGAGTTTTTCACCAGAAAACCAGTCAGGTTGAAATAGGAGTGTGTCAGTAGTAACAAGAAAATGTCTCAATAAATGGTTTCGACTTTTTGTCTTTGTTATCAAAACACTTCAAAAATATCTTTTCATTGCAGTGCTTGGATTACAGGGTGAGCTGAAAATATTTTATTTCATGATGTAGCTGTTATAACTAACACTGTATGGTGTACAGATTCATTATTAGTAAAATAAAAGGATGTAATTTTTCCAGACTTACAGTTGGGTGGGGAAGATTTTAATACATGAGAAAATTTGAGAGTTGAGCATTTTGCTTTGAGTTGGAAAGCAAACACTATTCATTGTCTGATTTCCCCCAGAATCTGACTTTCATTTCTCTGTCCCATGCCTGTTTGCAGCCTGTTAGTTGAGGGGATAAGGAGAGAATGTTTTTGCCAAAGAACTGAGATTTGATTAAGGGCTTTGTTCAGGCTGCTTAAGCTTCTGTACATACACAATAATAGGTATTACTAAGTCAGACATCTTTGAAAGTGCCTAGAGTGATTTGGAGGCTTGGAGCTCTAGTCACACTGAAAGGTGGTGGAAGGGAAGAGATGATCGAGTTTGTCAGCACCCATAACCACACGATGGTGCATCTACTATGAGGAAGAAGATCCTTGTGTAAGTGTTGTGCATACTGCAGGCTTACTGCTCATAGTCAAGTCCTTGTTAAAATGAAGAGTTGAGCATAGAGACTACCCAATCCCTTCCCTTGCAGGGAAATAGCAGGTTTTGGCCACTGAGGTCAAACATGCAACAGTTTTCTCATGTTCCCCAGTGACTCCAATAAAAGCATGAAGGTTTTGAGGCATTCTGGTTCCTTTCTCTGCTTTGTCCTGTGATCTCTCTGTGACCTTCCAAGGTGCTTAGTCTCTGTACTCCAGTTTCCCAAATGTGAGAAAGACAACACTGTCCTTCCCTAACAGAGATGCTGCACGCAGAAATCCATGGACTCCTGAAAGCCACTGCAATTTTACACTGATGTTTTTTAAATAAAAATGTAGGGAGAAATGTTGTCCCTCATATTATGGCTTATTTTCAGTGTAATGTACTGAGCTGTGCTCCTTGCTGCTTGCATAATGGTAGGCACTCTGAAGGCACTTAAATACAATGTGGGGAGCATCTGCTTTTGCCTTGTACTTTGGAATAAGGATGCAGTTTGGAAATTAATCTATCAACCATCCCTGCATAGCACGGTTTTGCTCTTTATTGTAGAGTGATCTCAGATTGTGTGAACTAGACATGTTTTGGATGAAATGAAACCAAAAGCTGCACTCCAGATGCTGGTGGCAGTCAACCTGTGGAAGCAGACTAGATCTAGTTTGATGTAAAGCCCCCACAGTGCATGTAATGTGGGTACTGGGCCCTCTCTACCATCTGTTCTGTTCTACAGTTCTGCTTCCTCTGAGCTGCACTACTTGATAACATTGGCACAGCTGATAAAGCCACACAACTTTTACAAATTAATTCAAATCTCAAATAGAAGCCGTTTAGAAAATGAAAGATCATGTTTATAAGCTTGTTTTCGTAATTATTTGCCAGACCTGATCAGACATCATGTGCAGCCAGTCCAATATTCTCTCTCCAACCACAGCTAGTACTAGATGTTACACAGGAGAGAGCAAGAAATCTTGCTGTGGAAATAAAGTTGATTAGCCTGCCTGGGAAAGTTCATCTAACCCTGAAGTGAAGAGTTGGAGATCTTGAATGCTGAAACATGAGGGTTTCTGTCTCCTCTGAAATTATCCACAAGACTGGATGTACCTGTTACTGGTATCATGGTCATTTTTAGCAGGCTTCGCAGTGAGTTTGGTGCATTAAATGGATCCAGGTCAACACTGTTCTGAGGTTTGGCTATTACTTTAAAGAATATGAGGACAAAGAATTGTTCGTGACATAAAACAGTGAGTAGCTTCCTGTTTCATGTTTAATAAGTTAAGAATCTAGTCTACTGAAGAAATTTATTTACTTCCTCCTTAGACTGCAAGTTCTCCCTCTCTGGCTGGGCTTGTCGTAGTGCTCAGTGAAATACTGAGAGGCTGCACAGTTGCAGCTCTGTTGGTTGCTTTGTTTTGCTCTGGCAGTGATGCCAGGCAAAATTTACAGTTTGTAATTCATGGACTAACTGCTTTTATTAATGAGGATGCGTTCTGAGTCTGTTCATAAGTGTTTTCCTGTTGCTTGCAGGGGACAGATTGTACGCTGTGCTTGTTCTCCAAGCTGCCCTGTGATCGTTACAGCTGTGGGCAGGGTCATTTAAACCAGCTGCACTGGGCTATCTGTCTGCTCTGTGAAATGAGCCATTGTTCTGGATCCCATTAGCTTGTTTATTTCTGCTGTGCTTTGGGTGGGATGGTCTGCTTGGGAGACCTTTAACTGAGCATCAGGGAGTATTGCACAGTCAAATGATTTGGAGATAGGAAAGTATTTTTAATAATGCTTAACACTACTGTTTGACTCATTGGGCAAAGCCATTTGTGAATGCACAAAAATTTGGTGAGGTAGGTGATGACAGAGGCAGTAGCATTTAGTAATGCCTCATGGGTAAGGCTAGTTAACCTGGAGGTGGGCAAAGGTTCAACTCAAACTTGTGTCCACTGCTTATGGACTTGCTGTCTGGGTCTTCCAAGCACAAGTTTTCCACTATGATTACACTGATCTTTCTAGGGAGACCACATTGGGGTGGATATATTGCCTTGTAACATCTCTCCCAGTCATGTCCAGTAGTAACTGTTTCTTCTGGTTCCATTAACCCACATACTTGTCACTACGGGTAGGCTATCTAATCAAAGTTAACCATTTCTTATTTTGGGGAAAAAAGTTCAGACCCTGAGTTTTTCCAGGATGAGGGAATCTGGTGCTACGACTCTCTCTCCTAAAGCCTTGTGAGGGTAGCAAAATGTTTCTTGATCAAACCCAAGCAGTTTTGAAACTTCTGTCATACAGCTGCCCCGCTGCACCCCCTTGCAAAACCCTTTCCCTGTCTTGGCTCGCATTACCCCTTGCCATTTCAGTACAACCTCTTCATTCTCTTTGATGGTTCATGGCACACAACCTTTCCCACTGTATCCTTCAGACCCAACTTAAAGCCCATCTGCTAGTGATCTCCCTTTCCAATCTATATTTATATGTATCTTCTCAAATAAAGCCTCTGCTAGTCAATGTGATTCATAACTAAGGCATATTTCTACAAGTAAACTAGTACCTTAATTCACCTGTGGTTCATCTATAGAGCGAAGTGGTGATACCAAATGTTAACAAATGTTTTGCTCATTTAAACCATCTTGTGTCAGTAACAGTGCTGATGAAGGTGCAATAACACAGGCTTTAATGTGTGCTGGAAGCTGGAGGATGTGCCAAGATTTGTAGAGTGCTTGCACTTTGCTTAGTGGAACCTGCTTGTTTCCTGTGAGGATCCACCCTTCATCTCCTTGGTCACATTTTGCAAGGATGATGGTACTGGAGGAACTGAAAAGTGTGAAGATTCACTTGCAGAGAATTTATGTCTCCAGCAGGTATTGGAAAGTGGTAAGGCATTTGTAATGGATACACTCTTTTGTACTAATTAACTTTCTTTTGGTTTCAGGCACTGGAAAGTGACTATGTCAGTGCACACCTTCATCGCTGGATAGATCTGATTTTTGGTCACAAACAACATGGCTCAGCTGCAGTGGAGGCAGTTAACACCTATCACCCTTACTTCTACGGAGATAAGATGAACCTCAACAACATTAAAGATCCTCTGATTAAGAGCACCATCCTGGGTTTTGTCAGCAACTTTGGGCAGATACCAAAGCAGGTACCACTTTAACATGAGAGTAGAGAGCATAATTTATTTTGATCTTGTAGTATTTAAACTGGAAAGCAAGAATAGAAACTTAAATCAGAGAAATTTTCTGATTTAAATCTGCTGAAAGATGGGCTATAGATGTCTCCTTATTGTGTGCTACATCAGTCTACACCCACATGTGTGTGTGATTCCGCTTTCCAATCATGCTGTTCCTGTTGTATCTCGTACAGCTGTGGCATCAGATCTGAGTTCTGCTCCTTCAGTACAGTCACACGAGTAACCACTAGTCTTGGAAGGGGTACAGTCAAATAAAAGCAGCTCAAAGTCTCACCTATACTTTTCCCTCTTCTCCCAGATTGCTGGGATTAGCTTCCTGTCTCTGTGGGGAAGGGATGTAGTCTGACAAAAATGTAATGAGGGTAAGATTTTATTTTAATGAAGAGGTTCATGTATAACAATCCTGGAGTCTATGATTAAGGATTTAAACAGATATCTCTCCTGAGTGGTCTGGCAAATAGGGATTAATTTTCAATGCCATTCCTTTGTTCTAGCTCTTCACTAAACCACATCCGTCCAGAAATGCCCAAGGGAAAAGTTCATCGGGAAGAGAGACTGTGCTGTCCCTTCTCTCAGGTGGAATTCTTCCTCCTCTTATGAGCAGCCTGCAAAATCTGAAGCTCTCACCAGTTACAATAAAAGGTACTGCAGGGGCTGTGCTCCATTTTCTGAGCTAAGTAGTACATAATCCTTGGATGGGGTGAATCTGGATTTTCAAAAGCACAAAAACAGTCACACAGCTTTGTATGAGTCGGTTCAATCAAGATGCCTTCTGCCAATTGTTGTTTGTGTATGTGTGCATTGTGAGCGGGCATTGAAAACACTCAAATACTTGGAAATATTGAAACTTCTGTTGTAGAGTTTAGAACAGATTTTTTTTTTAATGAAACCTGAATCTTTTCTCTCTTCTGCATTCCAAATATGTTAAATGAAAAAGCTCACTGTTTTCCATTTTTGTTATCTTTTTATATTCAACAGCAAAGTAAGTATCATCTGTCTTTTCTCCTCTTCTCAATCTTTAAATGTTTTTTTCTCTTCATCTTTTTCTTAGTCTGCTACTTTTCTTACCATGAAGAAGCCCAGAAAACTTCAGTGTGTCTACTTTTTAATTCCACAGTGATTTTCTTTATATCACACATCTTTGTGGGGATGGCAGGCTCCCGTAGCTGTACTACAGAGGCTGTTTGTGACATGTCTGGCATCCTTTGTAGTGCATTGTATAAGGCAGTCTGCCAATGAAAAGGAGCTTAATGGTACTGCTGTTAAACCCTCTCCTTTGGAGTACATCACTCCCTCTGTATGGATCTGTGTGGTCTGCTGGAGACGGGTGTTTCCACTATTCTGTCTGGGATCTCAGTTGTAGAGTGTGATTTCTGCCTGTGGGCCTGGTCACAGCACTGAGCCCACTTCTAGGACTTGACAACCGCACCACACAAGCTGTGCAAGGAGGAAAGTTACCATAAGTGCCCCAAAACCAGCAGCATTAAATATGTTCTCTGTCTTGTCAGACTATCCAAAGGGAGCTATTGGGCACATTGTTCATACTGAGAAAGGCATTCTGGCTGTCGAAAAAAATAAAGTTTTGATTCCTCCTCTTTGGAGCAAAACATTCTGCTGGGGATTTGAGGACTTCACCTGCTGCTTTGGCAACTATGGATCTGAGAAGGTAAATAAGACAAAGTCTACGAATTTCAGGAATGAATGATAGGTGTGGTCTTTAGTTTGGGCACTCGTTTCAGAGGCTATTTGGGAGTTGATTTCAGAGGATGCTGTATAGGACTTTCTCAAAGTCAAGCTTCTTGAGGAATCTCAAGTTAGGTATCCCAACAGAGTATAAAGGCCTTATACCCTGCTGAAAAATGTGACATTTCCCCTCTAAATTATCTCAAGTTTTCCTTCCAGTGACTTATGTTGTCCGTCAAAATGAAGGAGAAACCCAACTTCATAGGTTGTAAGGACAATACAAGGTCTCCTGGCCACTAATTAGAAATTTCATTGTGCAGAACTTTCTGCTGGAATTAAGATAGGACCATCTGTCAATTCCCCTCTGGCTCCCATGCTTAGCCCAGTGCATTCATTCAAAATAATAATGTCTTCAGTTCTAGAAAGTTAATACTCGTACTTCTTTGCTGTTAAAAATCAATGATCTGTGTCATCACACTGCTTGTTAGGGCACTTGACAGACCCAGTTTTTTCCTCTACCACAACCACACTGATTTTTGGTTATGTTTGGGATGATGTTATGACACACAGACATCTGAGATAGCTTGGGTAGCAGAATATGTCACTCAGCAAGATACTCACTTGGGTATTCGTGCAAGTCACATCATTATGTTTTTACAGACATGCAGTCAATGGAAATGAAAAAGACATGAGATGTATTTTACTTTTCCTGTATAAAATTATTGAGAGTTTTTCACCATTAACTTCAATTAAAATCAGTGCTCATAGTGCTGCTGTAGGTATAAATTGTTTTGTCTCTTCAAAAGTCGGGGTGTCACTGAGCCTAGCAACACTGAGCGTGATTCCACAGTCCCTATGACAAGTAGTTGGGAATCCAGCTTGAGTTCTCTCTCAGTCAACAGCACCTCTGGACATGAGCTTAAAAGACATTTTTGCCCTTACTGTAAGTAGGTAAATGTTCATTCTCTCTGTGGTATGTTTTCTGTAGCTGTGCCATCCAGCTCCACCAGAACCATTAGCACCATGGTGTTGTCTAAGAGCTAATGCAAAATGCGAGCAGAAGGATGTCTGTGCTATAACTGTAGCAATGTGTAATAGACCTGACCTTAGTTTAGGCTGGTTTGAGTGCTGCTGGCACAGAATAGAATTTAGTGCTTTGGCTTTTGGCTTCTCAGTCCAAGTAAGAGGAGGGTTGCAGAGCCTAGCACTAACCCTGTTAGCAGTCACCGCCACAGCCTAAGCTTTCTTTCCAACTACATCGAATGTTTGAATTCTGTCACTGTATGGTGGCAAAATGAGCTTGCCTGAAGTCATGCAGGAAGTCTGTGGCACGAGAAGTACTGGGGCTCAGGTCTATGAAGACATAAGACACTGACCTTTGTCCAGCCTTCCTGTTTGTCCCCTGGAGAATGGCACAGCTGTATGCAGCTGCAGCCTGTGCATGTATGTATTATGCAGCTGTGCTGTAAGCATAGAGACTGGTTAAGATGAGCTTTTCATTCCTGGATGTGAAGAAGTGGACAGTCAGTTCTGAAAATTGAATCCGTTATTTAGTATTAATAAATGCATTGTATTACCAGATGAGCATTTGACTTAAAGCTGCTTTCTTGTACAGAACATGACTATATTTGAGTGCATGGTAGACTGGGGAAAGTGCCTCTGCGCTGTGTGCCCTTCAGCGACTACCATAATCACGTCTGGAACGAGTTCAGTTGTGTGTGTCTGGGAACTTTGCTTCGTCAAGGACAAAGTAAAATGTCTAAACTTGAGACAGGTCAGTACTATGGCTCTTTTGCTCTAGAAACTTAATGAAAGCCAGAAGATTTGTTTCTGTCAGATGACTGGCAGAGGAAACACCTTTGGATGAATCAAGAAGGTAGAAAAGGAACAGCAGTATCATGTGACAGTCTGTTACCAGGTCAAGAACTGATAATATGCCTTATACCCACAGCTTATAATTAGGAACTCTGCTTGGGATATTTTTTCTTCCCCTTTTGGTAGCATTCCCAAAAATTACCATTATCAAAGAAACTATGAAGATAAGACATAAACTCTCCTCACTTGAAGTGCAGTCAACCCTTGGCTTATTTTAAAAAACCAGTATCAGCTGGAGATGCTTACAGCTATTTTTGGGTTGCTACAGCAATGGACAGAATGTGCAAAGCACCCTGCAGACTTAGCTGATGAAGATGAAGGCTCAGCTAGGCAAAGTTCTTGATACTTTTCTTTCAACCTGAATTCAGAACATGAAAGGTTTTACTGTCACTCCATGAGGTAGGGATGCATCCAATAAGAATGATATGGTTTGTGTTCTCACTATCCGAAGTCTTTCAGTGGTTGTTCGTTTGGAGCTTGTCTATATTAATCAAACAGCTGTATTAAATGTATAAGTTGCTATTCCATTTACAAAAGTTAATTCTCATGCAAGATTTGTGTGGTTCAGCTATAGTGATTTCTCAGCTTTACAAGTAAAGCTAGAGTGGATCTCTATCATATCTGAAAGGTGACAGGGAACCCATTTTGCCTAAGAAATCAAGAGACATAAAGCACTCTGCTACTTTTATGCAAACTAAGAAAACGTTCGCTGATCAGCAAGGTCTCCAGCTGGTAGAAACTTCTTCTGTTCATTTGCTCTGCAGGGATATTCAGACAATATTTCAGTGCTTTCCATACCCTGAGTTAAAACGTATTTTATTTGTCATTAAATGATGTGAAAATGTCAGTGTCTTTTGGGATGCCAGAAAAGTACTTAGATCTGCATTTATCTGAAATTCTTGTATGTTGAAATAAGGGGGAAACTATGTTTAGAGCAGTCTCTCTTCTGATGTTTATGATGTTTCCTGCTTGAAAAGAAATCAGAAATATGAGACAAGATCTTCAGTGATGACCTTTTAATCTGGTTGGTTATTATTCCAAACCAGGACGTGGACATAGAAGTGGAAGAAATAACAGTAGAGAAAAGCATAAGCAGTAGTCTTCATCAACATCAAAATGATACCACTCAGGGGGTCAGCTTGAGTTTCAGGCAACTATTTGAAGAGGTTGTCTTTTATCTCCAATATAATGCCTTTCTCCTTAACGATGTAAAATCAGCTTTGCTGATGCGTTCCACTGTGATTAATCTGCTATTACCCAAAGTCCACAAAGTGGCATGAGATCATGCAATGACAAATTCTGTATTTTTTCCCTTCTCTTTGCTACCAGGAGCTTTTTTTTTTTTGATGACTGTCTGGCCTAGATGTAAATTTGAACTATGGTTCTAAATGTCTTCCAGTGAATTACTTGCTGCTTTCATGTAATTCACTGTTTCATGGTGGCTGCTTTTTCTGCTGAACAAAAAAATGGTATCATCTTTCCTGAGAGAGTGAACTTCGCTTAAGTAAAGCTGATGTGCTATAATGTGGATGCTATTCACTTACCAGCTGTCTCATGGGACTGACACATTCTGGTTTGAAATGTAGTAAAGTACAGAAACTATATTTCAGCAGAAAAAGTCACTTTTCCCTCTCTAGCAGGGGCTGCTTCCACAGTTTTGTGGAACACTAAAGATTGAGCATAATAGCCTCAGTATTGATCCATGCAATTTACCAGTTCCCTCAGCATTCATGAGTAAAGCAATCCATGTGATCCAGCCCCCAGAATTTCTGGGCCAAATGAAACACTAGACTGGGAGAAGCATCCGTGCAAGCTGTGCTGTCTGCCACACAGGCCTCTCACAGAGCTGTTGAGCATAGCTGTGAAGTGTCTTTGTCCGTGTCAGTCAGTTAAGTTGGATGGTCAAACGTGGTTTAAATGTTCATGGACTAAGCA
>NW_010181892.1:74010-89481 GCF_000695765.1 Mesitornis unicolor
CTGCTCTGGAGATAGGCCTCACAGTTCTTTCTGGAGATATGTTGTGGGATATTTCTCATTAAGGGAAAACTTGGCAGTCTTTGCAGAGCAATAATGAGAAGACTGTAGAGAGCTAAAAGCATGACACTGTTTTTGCATGATTACACATGGAAGCACTGGTGGATTTGAACTGAGCTCAGGTCTAGCCCTTTTTTTCACATTCAGCTTGTAGTTAAAGCATTTCACTTCCAGGTACTTTCTGGGTTAAAAAAAATAAAAAGGGTTTTATTAAAGCTTGTGCAGGAGCTTAGCTTGCATTGACTTGGCAGTTTGGATGCTGTCACATTGGGTATGTTTCCTTTCATGCTTTGGAGGAAGGAGAGGAAATTTGGAGCCCTTGAATGTGCCTTGCCTCAGCCCTTTTTGCAGAGGTCTTGTACAGTTCTCGAGCGCAGGCACTGGGTTAGGCCCAGTCTTTTATAAAGAGACTGTTCTACAGCCAGTCCAAAGCTATTGATGAGTCTCCTTTTCTATGCTCAGTTGAGACTGTTTCTGACCTCCAAAAAGCACTGTTGGAAACACCACTTCATGCCAGTATTTTTAGTTGACAGTTCCCGTGAATGAAATAAATCACAAGCTGAAATTCATCCCTTGAAGTTGCAGGTCACCTTCAGTAGTACATAGCCTGCTGCAACTGAGCTTCTCCACCAGTGGATTAATGTTTGAATACCGTTATCCTAGTAACCGTGGCAAGTGGCAGCACATGTTAGCCAGCAAGAGTTCAGTCTCACAGTCACACACTGGAAAAGAGCATGAGATGTGTCTGCAAGAGTCATCCAGGATATGTGGCTCTCCTGCTCCGTGTTAATCCGAGACAGACCGTGAAGGTGTGCTAATTGTGTCATGTAGAAAAAGCCAGCAGGGAATATGCATTTGCTGTTAAAACCAGGATTAAAACTGGTCAGTCTGATTTTTCACAGTAAGGCAGCTAAGAATTAAGCCCTGAAAGGCCTTTTAGGAAAGTTGTGAAGGACTTTTTATCAGTTGCTCTCCAGGCTTTACTTTCACTGATGGTTATGCAGCAGAAATGTATACTGCAGTCACTTGAGAATGCTGCATTAAAAAATTGTCATCAATATACTTCTATCCATGAGTTCTGCGTATGCTATTAAATTGCCTAAAATGTAGTCTTTTTTATGAAACTGCTTAGGGCTAAATTAAACTCAGCACTCCTTATGTCTCTAGGACCTATAAAACAAACAAAA
The DNA here is from genome assembly GCF_000695765.1 of Mesitornis unicolor. Classification (NCBI taxonomy): domain Eukaryota; kingdom Metazoa; phylum Chordata; class Aves; order Mesitornithiformes; family Mesitornithidae; genus Mesitornis; species Mesitornis unicolor. Next base: position 75,255 of record NW_010181892.1, read on the forward strand.
AAAGGATGTTGGATAATGCTGAAAGAAAAATAAATTTATATATGTGCCTTTAAAGCAAAAATTATCCCCAAATGCTGTTTTTCTTCTTAACTAAAATTGGAAAAATATTAGTACTTATTCAGAGAAAAAGGAAAGAAAAGACTTGGGAAAGTCATTGAAATACAACCTGATAAGTTTTGTTTCAAAACATGTTTGGTTTTTTTTTAAATACTAAGAAATAGTAATTTCCAAGCATAAATTGTACTTAAAACTACATGGACTGAAGTGAAAAATTATGTTTGGTTGCTGAGCACAAAGCACTGTCATAGAGTCTGAAATGTGTGCCTAGGGCTCTGAGTTGGTGTGCAGCTTGGGGCAAATCATTTAATCTCTTGGAGACTCAAACTTTCTCAGCCACAAGTTGAGAACAAGGGTGATTCTCTAAGATCCTTTGGTATTTCCCCCACATGTCTTTTTCAGTTGCCCGAAGAATGACAAGGTTCTTGTTCTTGCTAAGCAAAATATAGTAGGACTGTGGTTCCCTAGTAAATCAGCCACCCTCTGCTGTGATCTGTTGTCCCTTTTTTCCCACCAGCCTTTGTATGGGCACACTCAGGCAGTGACCTGCCTTGCTGCATCTGTGACCTACAGCATCTTTGTGAGTGGATCCGATGACAGAACCTGCATCATTTGGGACCTGAACCAGCTGACGTATATAAACCAGCTTCCTGCCCATGGGGCAAGTCTCTGTTCTGTTGCCATCAACGATTCAACAGTAAGATCTTCATTTATCATCTTTCTTCTGATGTATCCATGAACATTTCATGATAATTTAATGGGTGCTCTTCCCAACATAAAAACATCCTGAGTCTGATACATTGATTTTTTTTTTCTCTCTACAGAGGTTGCTAATAGTGTTCTTAATGATGAGAGGCGAGCACTAAAAGCAACATCTTAGACTAAGTAGCTTAGTAGAAGCATCTTTGGATGAGTAGATAACAGGATTAAACAACTTTCAGTTTACAGAGCATGAAGTATTACCCTCGTAGCTCCTGGATTTGGCTCACCCATAACCTTACTGCCTCCATTATTTCATTAATTTCTCCTGACATTCATGCAGCAGAGCCATGTCAGCTGAGACATGTCAGACCTCAGTCTGTCACCTTAGCTGACAACTTCCTTAAACCTTTACAGTGACAGTGTTTGCTCTTTGCTTTCCCTTCTACTCTCAGGTGTGGGAGGTGCTCTTGATAGCAGTCAGATGGTTATTAATTGAGGGTGGGAATTAAGTAGTCTGCTCAGTGCCAGCTCCCAGCCTGGGAGTCCTGGATAGTGTAAAATGGCCAGTGGCTTCAGTAGGCCGGTTCAGAATACCCTGGTGGTCCCTTATAAAGTCAGCTGAAGCAGTACCAAGCATTCAGAAATGAGTGAGTGGGCTGGCACAGACCACGGGTTTGAGGCCCCAAGAAGATGGAGTCTTCTCCTTTCCTAGGTACCAGCTCACCATTGACAGGAGCCTTTTTAGTTGGCTCCTTTCCTGGAGCTCCTTTTCTGGAGCTGTCAAAAAAACGAGATGGTCTGTGCCAGGAACAACCTGGTGATTTATTCAGGAGCAGTTCTCCAGCTTATTGGAGTGCAAATGGTTAAACTGCTTGGACAAGAGTCTGCAGAAAGGTTATTTTAAAGATGAAAAACCTTAGGAAAGTATGACTGAAACTTCAAGGGAAAAAAGATTAGGGGATCCATGTATTGTGGATGAAAAAATTGGTTTTGACATTAGCAGAAGAGGATGTGTAATTCTGAAATACGTTTTTATTTAGATTTTCTATATATATTTATATATTATAACATAAGGATATAATAAAAATATTAAAGATAAAGATATTTCAATTGTGCTAAATTAAATACTTTGATTGACACAAAATCACATGTTTGGTAACAAGTTTTTTTTCCTGGAAAATTCAGAATAGTTTGAAAATAAAGTTTTGAAGGAAACAGGTTTTGGAACCACATACTCTGGTATTAGAACCCTATACAGCTCTTTATTCTGTGATTGTTGTTTTTTTATGTGATTGTTTTTTATATTTGCTTGAGCATCTAGAATCTCCATTTATAGATCCAAACCTCATAGTATTTTTATCACATAGACACAAATTTAAAAAGCTGTCCCAAAAAGTCTGTAAGCCAAAAGCTTGCTGTAACTAAGGATTTCAGTTGGTTTAAATCCCTGGTCTAGACCTAGATAGCACTGTAGATTATTACCAAATTCCTGAACATTATGTATTCTCATGCAGATAAGGTAGCTGAAATTTAGTCTCTTTAATTGTTGGCAACTCTGTTTCAAATGTGCTATTTGAATTCTGCCCTGCAGTATGAAGAGGCCTGGCCCCAAATGAGGCAGGGCTGAAGTACAGCATTAGCTGCTTTAAAACAGATGTATACTGCTAATTTAAGGGCACACTGGCCATTGCCAGAATCAGATGACTTTGCTTATTCTCTTTGCTGACTATTTAGCTTGTTCTTGGTATGCATCAAAGGTGGAAAGGTTATGTGGAATTTCAATTTGTAACTTGATTGAAATGCTTTTGATAAGATAATTTATAATTGCAGCATGGGCTATTGGTTCTGTGTGTTTCCTGTCCCTAAGGGATTACCTGTGTATTTGCTCTTTATGTGACTTGCACCTGCACAAAAGGGAGGTGAGAAATTCAGTTGCAAAGGATGGTCTCTGGATCAGAACTGCAACTCACTGAATGCTGAGCTGGCCGTTGGTCAAATGCAAAACGCAGTCTAAAAATGCGATGACATTAAGCTCCCTGTGAGGGGCAGAGGAGGATTGTGAAATCACCAAAGGCTTTGCAGCTAAGCAGGTGAACAGTGTGTCCATATTGAAAAGAATGCTTATTTGTAAAACTTAGAGTGCTAGTCCTGGCCCTGAACATGTGCCAGGCAGTGCCTGTCCCTGACAGTAGTGAGGTGAGTCTCTCAGTCTGCTTTTTCACTAAAAGCCTGGATTTTCTGGAAAACAGAAAGAGAACGCTTAAAGAAATGTTTTAATTTAAAAAATGAAAAACCTACTTTGTTTCTGCCTTATCTTGCTAAATCTGAGACCGTTGTATTGAGTTTCTAGGATGGAAAAACGCCAGGATTTTTCACGAGAAAAAAAGTGTCATTTTTACTTTCTCTGGTTTAAATCATCTGCTCAGAAGCAAAACAAAGGTCAGAATTTAAGTCAGAGCAACTCTGTAAATTATAATCAGCATTTAAGAATTGTGAGGAGAATGAGTGCAAGATTTTGAAACATTGCTTCTTGCTTCGTTATAGGGTGATATTATCTCTTGTGCTGGATCTTACCTATATCTGTGGACAGTCAATGGCCAGCTTCTTGCAAGCATTAACACCACCTGCAGCCCTGAAAACCATATTGTTTGCTGCTGCGTTGCTGAAGTGATGGACTGGGACACACGCAGCATCATCATCACAGGAAGCACAGATGGAATTGTGAGGGTAGGTGGATGGGGGAGAGGGTGGATGGTGGAAGCTGAAAATTAGAGTAAAATTTTCCTTCCTATCAACTTTTATCATCCTGAATGGAGGAGTCTTTGCCATTCAGGAAGAGTTTTGAAAATGTACTTTCCATTCTGGTGTGGCTTTAAAAGCAGAAACCCATTGGAAATATGTTTGAGTCTGGGTTTTGAGAGTTGGTTCACACCTCAGTTTATTAAGTCGTACTTTCTCAGGAGCAGGAATTCACTGCTGGTTCCACCTTCAGTCTGGTGGGAGAGCTTCCTGGGTTACTGAGATCCTCATTAGTGTGTCAGCATCACAACCCCACCAGCTCCCTGCATACGTTTCTCCAGTGTGATGCCTCGCAGCACAGTGGCAGAGGGAGAGTCGACCGTGAAATACTGTTCTCATGTTAGAAGTCCAGTTTCAACCCCTTGCTGGGAAGCAGGCAGCCATATCTCTCTCTCCTTGCGTTGTTATAATCCATGCTTTTTCCATTTTTACCTCCTTGCTGTCACAGCTGTGGAAGACTGAATACACCAATACCCCAGATCAAGCTGCTGGACTGAGACGGCAGAGAGGCACAGTGGAAGAGCCAGAAAACACAGGTATGACCGCAGGGTGGGCTGTGAACTGCAGTGTGACTGTGTGCTGCAGACCTTGTTCAGTTATAAGGAAGAAGAGGGTGTGTGAGCACAGTGGTGTGAAGGGGAGATGGTGCAGTGTTACTGTAACCAGCAGCAGAAATAGTGGGTAGCCACTGCCAAACACTAGAGACAGAAACCACCACTGAGCCACCAGTCTCAAGGGCATCCTGCCTGGGTGAAGCTGAAAGCTTCTTTGTAGGCTCTGTCACAAGTTCTCTCAAACTTGATAGATCACCTTTCTGCATAGACCTATGGAACTAGTGAACTGCTCTGGTTCCAGAAAGCCCATTCCCTTGGCACCTCTGCTGATGATCTGTACTAAAGTATCCTGGCATAATGTCAGAGTGGGCAGTGCCAGATCCTGCCTGAGATAGAACAGGAAAGTTTGCTGTCTTTGACACCTTCAGTGAGGTCAGAGGCCCTCCAGACTGGTGGGAGGCCACCAGCAGGCCCTAGTGCATGGAGCTGTTTATTCAAGGCTGTGCCAAACTGAAGCTGATACCCTGGAGTTCTCACAGAGCTGAGGTTAATAAGATGATGGGGCTACAGTGCTGACTGGTATTAAAAGCAAACTCAAGCTCACTTCTCTGTTCTAACAAATACAGAAGCTGAAACCTGTCAGGGAGCTTTAAAGGCACATCCTAAATAGCACAGCTTGCTTCCCTTTGCAGCACATTTTATGAGAGAAAGGAATTGTGGTGTTAGTATGTATAATTTACACCACTTACTTGCAGTGATCCTCATTACAGACATTCTCTATGACTTCGGTTTTACACACAGAATTTGCATAAATGGAGAGCTCAAGATGTAATATCTGCATAAAAGATATTATACAGTAATTGGGCATTACCACTTCAGAAGTGCTGTTCATGTAACTTGGCACCGTTACTTAGATTGCTATTTGAAAATATGTATATATACAGAGGCATATTGGAAATGGCAAACCAGATGCTCTTCCTATCTTTTGTCATGTCTTTGTGAGTAGCTAGAGCCAGCTGCTTCTAAGGAAGGTGCGAGAACATCAGAGATGCCAGATGTGAAATGGTCTGGCTGTAGTAGCTACGTATTTGGTTTCATTGTGATCTCTAATCAGATTGCTGTAAATTAAAGCAAAAGACTTAACATTCCTTCCAAAATCCCTGTAGCATTATGTAGTCATTTTGCAGATTCTTTTAACGTGTACAAACATCCAATTTGTTTTAAGAATTTCCTAAATTCTTGCCCATAACTACCTGTGGCGTTTATTTCCATGTGCGGCCTACTCAGGTACGGCTGCATAGAAATGTCTTTGAGCAAACTGAGATTTTGGCTAGTTTTAAAATGTATATTTTAAACAGTTCTCCAGACTAGGACTCAAAAGCTGCTGATGGGACCACAGCAGAATATTCCTGTTTGTGCCTTTTTCAGAGAGGTTCATAAAAGACAACAAACATTGACCAGGCATCTGGTGGTGTGTAGACACACATGAGCATAATGGTGCATGTTCTCCAATGCATACAGAGAGAGTGTTCTTTATTAAAAAGTTGAGAGGTGTAATCAAAGCAGTGACATGCTCCCTAAAACTATTCAGACTTCAGAATTATTTTAAATGGCCAAATATTCCCACATCTCATTCCACGCATTAAAGAAAATAAAATTAATACAGAACACAGTCATTAAAAAGACCAAAGTAACTATGATTGAGTTACGTTGTTAGAGGTGTGTGTATGTATGTGTGTGTATGTGAAATGTTCTCAGCATTTAATTATTGGTTCTGTTATGAGCAGATTTAGATAAGTTGATAATACCGGGGCTTTATGTAATTTCGTTTTTACTAGGCAATTATGGGCTGTATTATATGCTGGCAGCAAGGTATTGTGGGGCATCTTATTAAGCATAGAGCCAGTGAAAACTGATGAACAATTTTGCTGAACTAGGCATGCAATTTAGAAAGCAATAATACACAAATCCAATTTAGCACACAATTGATACAGCCGCACGTCAGCACATGTAACTATCATACCCACAAATTAAATTGGGATGGGCCTATTTTGCAGAGCACAGGCTGAGATTAAATATATTTGTTCTCAACTTAACAACTTGCTGACCGTAAATAATAACAAACCCATCCATGCTGCCCCCAGACACTTTCTAAATATTTATTTTTAAACCACACAACAGGTAACAAGTGTGGAAAACATCTTGTTCTCTGTCGGGAGCTGAATCCAAGCCTTGCCTTGACTGGAAAACCGAGTAAGACGAGCCCAGCAGTGACAGCGCTGGCTGTATCCAGGTACTGTTATTCCCCTTGCATTGCAGCCGGTGTCCAGCAGAGGACACCACACCAGCCTCGGGGTCTCCACCAGCCTGTCCTAAATGGGCAGTTTAGTTTATTTTATTGTGTTTTTTGTGTTTTGCATTGTTTGGGTTCATTTGTTTTTGTTTTAAATCTCAATTGAATCACTGTGTCTTAGCCAGTCACTCTGGGAGCTGGCTTGGTTAACTGTATTAAGTGAAGGATGTCAGGATAGTCAATGGTTTGACAGGAGACAGTCCAGGAGAAATAGTGTCTTTCAGCCAGAATAGTTGTAGAGATCTACAGATCCAGAGATTTGATTCTGGAGCGTGTTCAGAGAAGAGCCACAAGGATGGTGAGGGCTCTGGAGAACAAGCCTGATGAGGAGCGGCTGAGGGAACTGGGCTTGTTTAGCCTGGAGAAGAGAAGGCTGAGGGGAGACCTCATCACCACCTACAACTGCCTCAAGGGAGGTTGTAGAGAGGTGGGTGCTGGTCTCTTGTCCCAGGTGATGGGGGATAGAACAAGGGGAAACGGCACCAAGCTGTGCCAAGGGAGGTTCAGGTTAGAGATAAGGAGGAAGTTCTTTACTGAGAGGGTCGTCAGAAGCTGGAACAGGCTGCCCAGGGAGGTGGTGGAGTCGCCATCCCTGGATGTGTTTAAAGAGCGGGCAGATGAGGTACTTAAGGATATGGTTTAGTGGGTAGACAGGAATGGTTGGACGTGATGATCTCGGAGGTCTTTTCCAACCGAGCGATTCTGTGTGTATCAGTAGCTGCTACACTGTCTCTGCACTGTAGAAAAACCACTCTCCTAGAAGTCACTGGAGATGCATTGTAAATAGGAAGTTTTTTGTCCAAAAACCAACTTTGTTGTTAAACTCCACGTAGTTTGCACAGCCAGCAATATTTTAGTTTACTCAGTCCGCCACCTGCAGTTTCATCTGGCTGCAATATTTGTTTTTATCTGCTACCCAGGATGTTATGATCTACTGTGAAACAGTGGCTGTCTTTCTTTCCAGAAGTGTTGGCATTTTGATGGTTACTAAAATTATTCTTATATGCTACACGGTCAGATTTAGAGCGCTTTGTGAGCATGGTGTTTGTATACATCGAGAGTGGGAAAGTTGTGGGGGGAGTGTTAGTTTCATTAGTGTTGGTGGCACTGCATGCAGCAGAGATGTCAGTGGCTGACGACACGGTACTATGTGCATAGAAGTCTGAATTTCTGCTGGCCAGATGCAATTATTTAACATTCATAGAGTCTCAGAGAAGTATAAGAGGTTCTGACCTGGCTCAGTTGTCCACAACTAACCCACTGAATTCTAGGGAAGTTTGTCTCCAATTCTAAGTTCTGTCTTTGAAGTACAAATATTTGTCTACTCAAGATCATTGTTCTTCAAATTTAACCTTAAAGATAACCTACTCTCCTGAATGTTGCATCCTCGTAATTGCTACGTATGCAGGAGAAAGCCTTGATCCTGTTTGCATCTTGTTCTTAAACATTTTTCTCTATTTCTTTCTTTCTCAAGAAATTCCTCCAAGATCCTAGTTGGTGATGACTGGGGAAGAGTCTGCTGCTGGTCTGTGGATGGGTAGGAAGAAATAGCCAAGAAGTCTTGTTCAAACTCTTGTTTCAGTCTTTTGGATGGAGAGAAAATTACCCTTCAGAGCATGAAAGAGTCAGAAGCTGGAAGTCTGTGGCTGGGGACTGAATCTCAGAGGAGCTGTTGAACTGACCCTGCAGTCAGCTCTGAAAATTAGAGAATAAACTCCTAAGTTGTGAAAGAGATACTGAGAGACATGCACATAGATAACAAGGTTTTGCAGTATTTGTCCTGGGAAAACATTTGTATTATAAACGTTATGTTAGATACTGAATTTGACATAATACATTGTATTTCACAAATAATAGCTAGCAAATAAAACTGCCTTGACTATGCCAAAGAGCAATATAGCTTAATAAAATTAACATATTCTAATTTCAATACCATGAGATCAGAAAATACTGAGGCTTCCAACAGATGTTAAGGGAGTTTTTTGCAGTATCTTTGTTCTTACTAATGTTCAAGTATGTTAATATCTCTATTCCTACTCTTCCTCCTTCCCTGAATTTTCATGAAAATGTAGGTCTGCCTTCTGAAGAGCCATTTTGTTTGCACAGTGCAGGTAGTAATTCCCAGGTTGACAATGAGGCCTTTATCCAGCCCCTTTGTGAGCCTCTGTTACGATGCAATCTTCAGTTTTCTAATCTCTGAGTTTTTTGGTTTTTTTTCATTGTGAGGAAGCCAGGGAAAATGCATGGAATGGGTGAGGATGAAGATCTGACACAGCCACTCAACATATTCTTTCATTCTCCCTCCTTCACTGCCTTCTTTCCTTGCCTTGTTCTCTGGAATATCAGTAGATGAGACATGCTTCAGGATTTACCTTCACACCTGCATGGTAGAAGTGAATATTTGTAGTATCAGAATCACAGAATGTTAGGAGTTGGAAGGGACCTCAAAAGCTCATCCAGTCCAACCCCTGCCAGAGCAGGATCACCAGACCAGGTCACACAGGAACACGTCCAGGTGGGTTTTGAATGTCTGCAGAGAAGGAGACTCCACAACCTCTCTGGGCAGCCTGGGCCATGCTCTGTCACCTTCACAGTGAAAAAGTTTTTCCTTATGTTCAGATTGAACCTCCTATGCTCCAGCTTGCTCCCGTTGCCCCTTGTCCTGTCATTGGACATCACTGAGAAGAGCCTGGCTCCTTCCTCCTGACACTCACCCTTTACAAATTTACAAACATGAATGAGGTCACCCCTCAGTCTCCTCTTCTCCAAACTAAAGAGACCCAGCTTCCTCAGCCGCTCCTCATAAGGGAGATGCTCCACTCCCTCAGTCATCTTTGTGGCTCAAAGTCTTGATCCCAGAGACTTGCCAGCATCATTAGAAAGAATCTGGAGTAGAAGACAGGTTTTTAACAGTCTCCTCTAACTACACCATCAACTTTCTTCTTCTTATAGGGCACTGCTTTGTTCATGACCCTTTTTTTGACTTCTGCTGCTGAATGAACAAGACTTCCTATGGCAAACAGCTTCCTTCCTTACAGAGTGCTGAGACATGTCCCAAACCCACCCTGCAGCTCAGTCTAACCTCCACAGTGAGTGAGGTAATTGCCTGTGGAAAATGTTGTAATTAGAGGCTACCTCGTGATGCAGACACACAAGGAAGGCTGCATTATGTCTATGCAGGTGACCTGTTTGGTTATCCTTTTTAACCTCCAAGTGCATGACTTGATGACTCAAATACTGTCCTTTCTGTGCTCAGTGAAACAAACGATGAAAACAGGCTGCAATGCACAAATGTTTTTGCAATCAAAATAACCCTATGGAGCAAAGGTGGACCATGCCCATCTATATTTTTCCTGAGGACTGAGCAACGGTCAATTGTCATAGAATTCAACAAAATTAAGTACACTGCTTCTTTCCTCTTCCCTCTCCACACATTCCTTAAAAATGAGCTGTGATTTGGATGCATGGACAGCCAGACTTGGACTCCTGTCAACTGTGAACACAGCTTAACTGAACCATGATAAAGGCCATTAAGAGCCGTGAAAGAAGCTCACTACCTGAGTTTTCATTTACCTAGTAGGCATCTTGATAGCTTGCTAATTGTGCCTCCTCCTCTAGGCTTTTCATGAAGCCTTTCTTTGCCAATAGGAGATACTCCCTTTCCTAGAGCTGTACTGTCACCTGCTTTGCAGCCTGAACAGTCATGCGTGGATTTGACAGGCTCATGTCCTTGTGCCTAACATCAGTCCTCTTACATCTTCAAGGAGAAGGTCAAGGTCCATCAGCTGTTGTTCTGGATTACAGAGAACTAATCCAGTGTGTGTATGTGTGAATGGAAGTCAATGTGTACTAATGTTCAGGGAGTTGTGATTTGGGAGAATATAAAAGGTAAACGGATAGAAATGGGTTGCAGTTTCCTTCTGGTGAAAACTGATTAGGAGTGATTTGCTGTACAACAGGGTTTGGTTGAGAGTTTTGGGTTCTTCTCTGACTCTAGAGGATTTTTCTCCCAAGCTGTGAATCACAGAAACAAATGCTTACTCTGAGTACCAAAAGCACCCTTCCATGCTTGCAGAGTTAAGGCACAAATATAAGCACATTGCAGTCATCAAATTTCCTAGGTCCCAATGTGTGCGACAGTGGCAGAATACTACCTGGTCATTTTTCTGCAGGGAAGTCTCTGTGACATGAAGTTTTGCTAAAAATGTGTAATATACGGTTGAACAATTAGCTGAAACCAACCCTGTTACAAGCACCTACTTTTATATTTGAGTTGGTCTCCTGTGTATTTGGTAAATGACGAATGTCCATGAAATTATGGCAGCTTTAGATGAGGTAGCTTTCACAAACACTTAGACAAGGCTTGGTGCTAGCTTGGGGGCAGCAGTGGTGCCTGCTTGGTGGATATTATGATGTGATACTGATTCTCTAATGACTTCATGAGAGGTAGGGCTAGCACAACTAGAATATGCTTGAAAAATTAAGCAAGTACAGAGCAATTCTACAATACTTTTAGCATCACTCCATTGTTATTGTAAGTGGCACAGTGCAGACAGAACCAGTGTGTTGTAATTATCTCAGAACCAACTTTTACAAGGAGTAAGTAGCTCAAGGTAAGAATTACCCTTAAAAGAATTCCCCTTAAAAGAATTCCAATCCCATTAGGATAAGAAATGCAGAAATAAGGCACAGTCTTAACTCTGCCCCTTAGGGAAACCAGGAAGAGAAATGTGAAACAGCACAACCTTTATGTGACTTTAAAAATCAGTTTAATCTAATTGAGGACCATAAACCCTAAAATGCCTTAATCACACTTCTTTGGTTTTTGCACAGACCATCTTGCTTCCTTGTTCAGCAATAGAAGTCTCATAAATGTTACAGTGAGCATTAAGTACTATCTGATTTCTATAGCTTTCTGTTGGCTAACAAATGCTAGTGAAGCAATATCTGCAGAGCTGGCTGTACACTCCAGGGCCTTCGCATCCTCATAAGAAAGAATGTGCTCAAAACTTTTTTGAGATATCTATGCAAACTGATCTGCACCTCCCACAGGAAAGTTACCTTGTGATTGTAACCATGTGCTACTGTTCCCAAATCCTTTTCATACAGGGATCTCGAAGCTTGTTACAAAAGGATATTGGTAAGAAGATAATCTCATGCATGATCACCTACGGCTGTCACAAGGGAAGTTTCCTGAGAGCCATATGAGCTAAAATGATTTGCAGGATGATGCTACCTTCTGCATTAAAACACAGCCTGCTTGTCTCTCAGCTTTCAACAGCGACATCCCAAAGGAAGTTGAAAAAGAAGTCCAGAAAAGCTCTGAGCCTGATCCCGGCTCTCTTGTCTCCTCCTGTTTGGTACTAAGCACCTCTGAGCCAGGTAGTTGTAGTGATTTGTTTGCCTGTGGTCACACACATCACTTAGGGATCAGACTAGTTGTTGCATTACTAGCGTCACTCTCCAGATGTGTGCATAGCAAATACTGTCATTGAAATCAGCCAGGCTGATGGGGAGGTGTGAGAGGGAACAGGCTGGTGGAATAATGCCAACCTTCCCTTTTTGTTTTAAAGACAGGTTGTCATCAGAGCTCTTCATTTGCTGCATGAAGTTTTTCAAAGGCAACCTCCGTTGTTCCCTTCACTTGTAGTCTTGAGGAAACCTGGTATCCAGAACCAGGCAACCTTCAGCAGTACATTGGGATCTTGGTGACCATAGGTAACGTTTGCTGTAGTGATTACTGAGCAAATGTAGGCCTTGTGGTGGGGACAGATGCCCCTACGTTCAGTGATCTCTCCATGTGTTTCATATGCCAGTGTTGCAACCCCTATGCATGTGGAGAGCAGTCACTGAGGGACAACAGTGAGTGTGTTGGCTGGGTTGCTGGAGCTGAGGATGTCAGGTGAGAAAGAACATTGCTGTGGTGGAAAGAACATTGTCAGCTCTTACTGATGGAGGAGAAGCTGTCTCTGTGTGGATGACTGCAATAGCAGCATGGGAATTTCCCCTGTTTCAGATCAGAAATTGTCTCCTTGTTCAGTTTGGACCGGAGGCTCTAAGGACTCTGCTTTTTCTTCATACATCTGTTCCCTGGCCAAGAGGGACAATAAAGAGTGCTACCATAGCTCCTCCAGTTTTGCTCAACTCCCATGAGGGGAAGCACAGGGGTTAAGCCCCTGGAATGAACAGTGAGAGTGCTCTTTGGCCACTCCTGTGCTGAGTCTGTTCTCCACGGTCCCGTGGCAGCAGCAGTCTCCAATGGAGAGGTGGTAACAAATTAAATCTCTTCTGCCAATGTCTATGTCTTCATACCGCCTAATTTTACTGACTTTGCTGGACTAAACAAATAAAATGCAGTTAAGCTGTAGTCATTTGAGTTTTCATCTTTGACTGTTACAGTTGCAGAGCAGATCAGGTAAGCAAGCTAAAGGCCTATCTTTACTGTGACAATGGGACCATGCATGTTGTAAACAAGGGCTTCCTGTAGCGTTCTTGAAATAACCAGAGTTGCTGCCAGACTATGAGGTAATTTCATTGGGAAGATGAAATCCTGATTTGCTTCAAAGCCTTTGCCTGCCTGCAGTAACCTGCAGTAACCAGTAACCTGGTATTTGTTGACTTTGGTTGTGCAAGGACTCAGTTATCACCTTACTGAGTGTAGCAGCCTGTGGGGTTCATGAGGGTGTCTGTTTTGAAGCTCTGAGCAGCTCTTGGCTCTTCAGAGCCTGATTATGAGCTGAATATATACTCTGTATTTGGGCTGTATATTTACAGGCCCCTCCCTGTGGCAATACTGGGACTGTGATAAGTGGGAGGCAACCCACTAGAAATCTACTCAAGCAGGTCTAATTGTACCAAATAGAACGGCTCAGTAGAGTGGAAAATAGTCCTCATATATCTACCCGAAGAAGATAATGACCTTTTAAATAACAGAAGCAATTTTATTTCAATACCCCAATTACTCTGAACTCTCAAATGTCAAAGTGCCGAGCACTTTCAAAATAACTTAATTTAGACATTTATAGCACTTAGACACTGCTAGTTTCTTACCTAACCTAATTATGGGTTGTACAGGAAATTGCAAAGCATCCCAATTAATGTTATTTTTTATAGTGATACATAGGAGTGGCCTTTGCCATTTGCGGTCGTCATGTGCACGGTGATTTACTAATTCAGCTTTTGAGTTAGTTCACTGGCAGGACAGAGCTCTTTTATCCTCTGATTGCTCTTTGAAAGCAAGCAAGGAGGAAGTAGAGGTAGAAGTGAGCATAGCTATGTTTGCCTGAGGGATTCGAAGGGCACGTGTTCCTGTGAGAGCAGAGTGCCATTGCAAGGCAGGACCATTTAAGGCATAGAAGTGCCATATAGAATAATAATGGCTGGCTGTCAATCTTGTTGATCCTCTCTGATCTGAGTACTTAGGCCAGGATTGTCCATGTACTTGTCTCCCACAGGACTAGTGCAAGGGAATGAGATTTGTAAAGATGCTTAACTGGCTGTCTGAAAAATGCCTTCACAGATGGTGCTGAACAGTTTCCCTTGCAGCTCCTATGCATAGCAGGCAGAATCAGAGATGGAGGAAGTGGTATAGCACCACTGAATGGTATCCAGTGACTCCTTGTTTGCCTTTATGGTAAGAGGAGGACACGTGCCCAGTTTCCTTGTTTGAAAGTGGTAGCTGTTGCTTATCCTCATATGGTTTTTGCCCCATATATTTTACATGATGTCCTGGTTTCACAGAATCACAGAATATTAAGAGTTG
>NW_010181893.1:0-4626 GCF_000695765.1 Mesitornis unicolor
CGGCTGTTCACAGAAATATTAACTACATTAACTGCATTTTTTGTCTGTTATATTTTCTGAGCTTTTTAAATGTTCTCTCTTTGTAATTTTTTTCTTTTAAAAATTTTTATGCATACATTTTGCTGTGTTTTCAGGGCAGACAAACACTTTTGGACAGCTAGGTCAGATCCTAAAAGAATGCCAGAATTAATGAAAAGAAATCAATGGACATTGAGGCAGGCCTCTGTTATCCATATATAAAAGGACAATATTGTCAATACTTCAAAACATTGGCTGAAAAACAATGGGCCAGTGAAGAGAGCTTTTTCCACCAGGCATCAGCTTTCAGTTCTATCCTTTATTCAGACTTCCCCGCACTCAGGTTCTTTTGATTAGTGCTATACCTGATTGCTTACATTTATGGGTATTTTAAAGTGTTTGATCTATTTGGTACAAATGGTTTGGTCTGTGCTTCCCAAACACCTTTAATAAAAAGCCCAAACTAAATCATCATCTTTTTTTCTTATGTACCTGTTTTTAAATGCAAGTGCAGAATCTGCTAACAAAATTGCATGGACTTAAATTCAATACATCGAAAAGTAGTCTTTTGTTGTAAGGAAGATGCAAATGCAAGAAATTTTAAAAATATGAAATTGAATCTCCTCTCCAGTAATGCTAGAATGATTCACCACGTGTCTCATCACATAAATAAGATAAATTTAACATCATTTGAGAGAATGTTCTAAATTATCTGAGATACGTAAGTATATGTTGCAGGAAGAGATCTAAGACCTTTCTTTCTTGCTAAGGATAATATACGATATTTCTTTGGCTGAAGAGAAACTTCTTTTCATGCACAAAAGAAACATATTTTCCTATTGTAACCAGATAGACAGAGATGCCCAATTAATAATGCCAATAATAATATTTATCACTTAGCCATTTTCTGTTCTGCCTATCTTAAACACTATAGCATAGACTGCACTTTCAGCTCTGAAGTAATCATATCTTCAAAGAAAATGATGAACCAGAGTCTGACTACAGTGTTTTTATTATATTAACAGACTTGATGACAGGTATAAGTTTGTTGTTGGGTTCTCTATCATTTTTTATGCAAGTATTCTAACTCACTGCTAGAAGTTTTTCATTGGGGAAAAAAATAAATTATATGAATATGATAACTTGACTGATTTTAATGGTAAAGCATCAGAAAGAATTGCTTTCATTTTGGTACTATCATGTTACTACCTTGCTATTAGAGTTGATTAAATGTAGTTTTATATGCTACATACATAAGAGTGAGAGTGGGTTCTTCCATATGAAAATGTAGCAAGGGCCTCTTCATTTTTGCCCACAGAATTTTTCTCACTAGTAATTAAAATCTCATATTTTTCACAGCAGAGGTCTGAAGACCAGACCGCACTGTGACATGTCTCTGCAGGACAATTTGTTGCAGTGACAATTGTTTCAGCCAGCTTTCTGATAGATGGAAGAAATAACAATCTTTCTAATGTGTTCTTTGGTATTGACAGATCACTTTTAGATTCTTGCCTCTAGCAGAAATAATGCATCTCTGCCCTTTAAAATGATAACTACTATCCTGCAGTGATCTTGCTTGAGTCTGGTGCTATTTTCAATCTATCTACATTATCAGGATAACATAATTTTCCGTGTTCAAGCAGTGAGACCACCAATATGATTTATTGTATTCCATAGTTTATAATGCCTGCTGGTAGTAGTTTTGAGAGTCATGTTTAACAAGCCTAAAAGAAACACACAAAGGCAGATTGCATAAACTTTTGTTTCCAAGCAAAAATATTTCTGTTTCCATCTGAATAAATATTTTCTTTCAGTTATTTCTTTCTTTGAGGGGAGAAAAGATCAAATACTTCTTTCAGAATTTAAATACCTTTAATGACAATATCGTGCTACTAAGATCAGACTTTTTCAGGCAAAAGTAATTCCTATTAATTATGATTAAAAATGTTTAAAAAATAGAAAATTGGTCCCATCTGGAGCTTAGTAGAGATTTCAGTCTTATAAGTCACATCTTCCATTTTGACATTGAATATAAAGACTTAATTACTAGGAAGTACTTCCATAGTACTTCTTTTCCCCTATACTGTTTTATAAGCACAGCTAAAGTAAATAATCACACTGTACTTGTAAAAACTACTTCCTTGTAATATAGAAGTAAAACAGTTATTGCAGCTCTTAGAAGGAGACAAATATTGCTAAAGCAAACACTGTGCAGTATTTTGATAATTTCCACGTATTTACATATATTAAAATAGATAATTTATACTTAGACCATAAACTTTTCTATTACACAAAAAATGTATCATATTGATGCATTTGTATCATATGGATGCATTTGATTGTATCATATTGATACATTTTTGTCCCAAATGTATTCTGTTAAGCTCTCATAAGCTGCAGTGTGATATTAGGAACTACTATATAACTGAGGGGTTTAAATACATGCTGGATACAAATTAGATTATGAAATGGCAAAACATACAACATTAAGGGAATGAAAAATTACATTCTGAGTTGGAGGAAGAAGAAGAAAAAGCATTTTAAGTGCTGATGGATGTGGAGTCTGGTGAAAATCATGTAACACTAATACAGAGTTTGTGATATCTATACAATCATATAGTTGAGAAGGGAAAAACACAACATACAGAATAAGGGTCCCGTAGCAGAAGTACTGGAAGGCAGGTGTTGTCAAAGGCCTGGACACATGGCCTGGAATATTTTGTCTTTTTGTCTGTGATATTTCAAAAGGTGGTGTGGACCAACCCTAACCACGGTTACAGGCATTGCATGGAGAACAATTACATTACCTACCCCTAGGCCTGGATTTGTCTGTGGTGATAAACAGTTAGAGGTCTGTCACTAAGGAACTGTGGTGGGGTGATACTGCATTAACCACTGGATGACCTGATATCACTGGCACTCATTTACAGATTGCAGATTTCAAATGCCATAAAATACTTCATTCATACCTATCTTCGCTTTGGAACCTGGTTTCACATAGATCACAGATGTTCCATCATAAATTAAGGCAGATTTCAGAATATGCACATATTTCATTTGGTTAGCATCAATTAAATTGACCAAAAAAAAAAAAAGCCTTAATCTTAGCATAATTTGCATAACATATTGTTCATAGTTTATTGTTGCTCATTCTTCAACATGCTTAAACCACAAAAGCAGTGTGATTTCATAGGAACTAAACTTTCAGGAAATGAGAATAATTTTTTTTAATGAAAATAGTTTTTATTATCTTCCACAGAACTGCGGGCTAGAACTATTCCCCTTAGAAAGGAAAATGAGAAGAAGGAAAGTTTAAAAGGCAGAAAAAAAAAATTAGTGGCTTGTCTTGCACTTAATGGGATTCAGTCAAATTTAAAGGTGAGAAATGCCTAGGGCTTTGGGAGAAGAGTATGTAGGGAAGCAAGAAAAAGTAAGAGAAGAAGAGGGAGAAAATTTAAGGAGGCAAGAAACTGATATTTTGTGGCTTAACTACTTTTAACACTCATGGTTCCAACCATCCAACCTGAGGATTCCAAGCAACTACTTTAACAGTTCAAAAATGGTAAATAATTTCATGTCAATTTCTACAAATATATAATGCTAAATTAAAGGCCTAAAAGAAAATTAACCTTGTTTGTGTTATTTAATTTATGAAATATGCTACAAAACTTTAACTGAGCAAGGACAAGAATGTTCTGGCTAGTATTTCTGTTGTTGTGCTGTTTTGTTTTTTTTTCTTTTAAATTTATTAATCTTCCAAATTCAAACAAGGTAACAGTAATGATTAAGCACAGTAATGATTAAACTGGGGTTATTAGTGGTTTTAATCTGGGTAGTAAAAGAAATAACAGCCTTTAATTTTGCAAAAGCTTAATCCTATTTGTAACCATCCCAAGAAGTTGTAGAGTTGTACAGTTCTTTGAAATAAAATTTGAATAGCTCAGAGATTCAGGTTATGATTTTTTTTTAATTAAAAACTTTTATGTAGAGAAGCAAAATTAAAGAAACCTCAACAAACTAAAAATTGGGAAACAAGACACTCACCCTTTAAATATTTATAAACATGAATGAGGTCTCCCCTCAGTCTCCTCTTCTGCAAACTAAAGAGCCCCAGCTCCCTCAGCCGCTCCTCATAAGGGAGATGCTCCACTCCCTTGATCATCTTTGTAGCCCTACACTGGACTCTCTCCAGCAGTTCCCTGTTCTTCTTGAACTGAGGGGCCCAGAACTGGACACAATATTCCAGATGCGGTCTCACCAGGGCAGAGTAGAGGGGGAGGAGAACCTCTCTCGACCTACTAACCACCCCCCTCCTGATACACCCCAGGATGCCATTGGCCTTCTTGGCCACAAGGGCACAGTGCTGGCTCATGGTCATCCTGCTGTCCACCAGGACACCCAGGTCCCTTTCCCCTAAATTTTTTTTTTCTTTTGCTATATTCAAACACTGTATGCCTCAGCTACAAGCTCAATATTACTTAATGCTGGACAAGTCTACCTTTGCGGCTTGCAGAAACCTTTCATATTATAAATAGAGAAGTGGACCCATGTGAACCTCATGAGATTCAATAAGGTCGAGTGCAAAGTCATGACCTGAGTTGGGGCAAC
>NW_010181894.1:0-5902 GCF_000695765.1 Mesitornis unicolor
CTATTAAAATTACACTTTGGGGAAAACATCCGAAGTACGTAACCAACACGTAACCCAAGAATGAGACATTAGCAATGAGCATTCTGTAAGAGACCAAAGTACGTAACCAACACATAACCCAAGAATTAGACATTAGCAATGAGCATTCTGTAAGAGACCAAAGTGAGGATTTTTAGGATATCTGCACAAGCAATAAAAAGGCATCTGCAGTGCTGACTGAGGCCTTTCCAAGTCACCTCTGACTTTTCCATATCCCTCAACATCAAACATGGATTGAGCTCAAGAGATCTGTTTCTAATTCCAAACATACTCAAAACCCATTTGACTGAGCTGTGAGATCAAGTCTTGTGGTTCCAAAGGGAAACCTCCAGGTGAATGCTTCAGGTTTCAACTTGATAGCAAAGCCAGCACAGCAAGAGAACTTCAGCCCAAAGCTGTAACTACATTTAAGTCCCTACCTTGCACTCAGTCAATAGCTTATGAGTATGAAATGAATTCTATGTGACAGCTGTCCCACACCAAAACTCACGCTGTGCTTTAAATCTGTATGCAGTTTTAATCAAGAAACGGAGCATGCATTTATGCTCTTGAGTTCTGACAACTCAGCCCATGCTAAGCAATGGTATTTCCCAACACAGCTCAGCAGATAAGAAAACTAAGAGTCGTGTTAATTTGTACAAGTACAGCAAACAATGCCACAGAAGTGAGAAACCACAGCACAGACTTGCTGGGAGACCATCATCTGGGATTCTGATGTTTTAGCCCACGCCTCTCCCTTTGTAAGTAGCCAAAATAATAGTTAAAACCCTAGCCCAATTCAGGGGGAATAGCTATGTGAGACACTTACTTTCCAAGTCCAATGAAAGGAAAAACCGCTGCATAGTAACAGACACAGATGACAAATATAAGCCACAAGGACAGAGAAAAGTCCTTCACATCGGTCAGCTTAATCACTTCACCTGGAGCAGGGCAAGAGGCAAAATTGTTTCAGTCAGCATAAGCACATCTGAAATTCATCCACACTGAAAAAAGATTAGGATGATCAAAAGTCACTACTAAAGCATATACTCCTGCCACTATCTGCTCTCTTGTTTGAGGTTTACACAGTGAGAGTCAGTTAAGAATACACAAGTCCTGAATCAACAGTGCCAAAGTCAAGAACAAATGGTCTCATCCACGTTAAGCTGGATATAGAGGCTCTCTAAAGCCTCTGAAAGTCTTCTGCAGCAGAATTAAATATAAACCACTTTCTCAAGGAAGTGTTCAATCAGTCAGTGAAATTCGTGTCTGAAGCCTCATGTTACATGCTCTCACTTGGATCTCAAATTAAGTTTATTTTTAATTGGTCTATATTCTCCCACAGAGAAAACTGAAAGCACCACACACTGATGTAGAAGAACTGCATGTTTTTGCATACCTATTAAAGTAAATAAGACCAATTCCAACAAAGCAAAGCACCAGTGGCAATGACACAGACCAAACTGGTGTGAACTTTAAGTAAAGGACATTATAGTGCATTTACCTGTAAAGAATGAAGCCCACGGGAGGTTCAGACACCCCACTCACCTGTTTTCCCCTGCTCTTTACAAAGCAGCTTCTCTGCTCTCTTGTCCAGATAAGCAAGGATTAACGCACAGGTCAGTGACAAGAGACACGTTACACCACCTGCAAGAAGGCAATGAGACATCTTTAGTTGTTATCTCCACAAGCACAACTAAGCACAACTAGCATAGCATACCTTTACATATCTAATACGAGCTAAGTTTAACACAGCCTGTCTTATAAGACTCAGTAGCTGCACAACTCAGAGTAAGGTGTAAATACTGAACCCTGCACACATCTGCCTTGAATTAGAGCTCAAACATGTAGATATATTTATTTTATTTAAAGCATTACCAGCACTCCCACTCAGCACAGCTGAGCTCCTTATCAGTATCTTGCAGTAACAGAAACAAAGCCTGAGCCTTGTTACCAACACCAGGGCCCTACCACCCATGGCTCTGAAGGAAACACTGACCCAAAGGTAGTTGAAATTTCACTTTTACACATCAGACAGCTACACACAAGCTTTGACGTGATACCCTCCAGAAAATTTTTCAAGTCTGTCCTTTACTCAAGGCACGTTAAATGTTTCATCTCCGTATGATACATACTTGAATTTGGGAACCACAAAACTCACACAGCATTTTACCAGGCACAGTAACTCTGTGTATTATTTTCTGCATAAGAATACTAGCAATTGATACAAACAGTATTGGAATTGCTCTTTCCAGTCTCAAATATATTTGTCCTACTTTCAAGTTAGTAAGAAATCATTAACATGTATGCACGCTGTTCAAATTCAGAAGCCTAAAATAGCAGGTGACAAATTCAAAATATTACTGACCTATCATGAGAGTTAACCCAAGAGTACTGGGACCAGTATAGCCCAGAAGATCTTGAACTCTAGAGTATATCCATCCCATGATATTCATGTTCACTGTGCTCCCCTAGGCAGAACAGACTCATGTGAAGAATAACGTATTTCACAGTTATATGAATTCAAAAGGAACATTAGGCAGACTGATTATTGACCAGTGTTTAAAACAAACAGGTAAGATGCTACACAGGAACAAAAACCACTAGCAACAATGATCAAATCATTCCCTGCCGTGTTCGTGTAATAAATTAACCATTACAACAACATATACCATCGCAAACTGACATTTCATACAACTCTAACAGTGTTTGAGAGAGACATCAGAAGTGCCAGAAAATCCACATTATACACTGCATTAGCTCAAACTCAACTGAATTGAGTACCACACATTAAAGCAAACAGGATTCCCACCTGACCAGCATCTGGAAAAAACACTTTCTTTCCCCCCATCCCCTCCTCCTAGAGAGGAGACCCATGGCTGCAAGCCCCAGGCTAACAACAGGCATTAACTACAGTTCAGCTGAGATGAGGCAACTGCTAATTAACTATAGCCTGAACAGGGACCCAGATGCTGCTGTGATCAGCTTGTAACCACCTGCAGTAGTTGAAGACACTACAAGCTGCTGAAGAGGACCCCTAGCAGGAGAGTTTCATCTCCACTCTCTCCATTCACAGTCCAGTGTATTAGTGCAAACCCACCTGAAGCAGCAGTTTAAGTGATTGTATCAAACTGACACGGCAGAGCTGAGATGCAGTCACACAGCTCCTATCAGAACCAGCAACAGGGACAAGACACTCTACAATAGCAGATAAGGATGGGAGTTTCTTAAAGCAGCCATCCCTACTCATTTATCAGAGCCTGCACTTACTCCCCTGGCATGCCAGGAATCAGTGAGCCTGATGAAATGCAGCACCATGACTGTCCCACCCAGTAACCCACACTACCACCACCACCAGGCTCCTATAGAAGTTTGACAAACTCTAAGAAGTCGTCTTATTAATCATTTTCCTTGTGTATCCTTTGTCTATTTACCAAAAATTTTTAACATTTTAAACTTAAATTTTATATCCCTTCTTAACTAAAACTCCTTTAGAACCATTAGAAATGCTATTTTCCACCTGTCTCACTGCCAGGACAAACCACACACCTTAAAGTCTATTAATTAAAGCTACACATTTTTACACTTACAATTCTGGCCATGCTTAGTTGTAATCCAAACACAAGATTTAATTCCTTGCCTTTAAACCAACTGACTGCATACGTGTTTTGTGCCACCGCTAAGGACTCTCCGCCTATTCTAAAAAACAAGGAAGGCACAAAAGAAAACACATGAATTGCAACATGCAAAGCAAGGAGGAAGCAGTCCATGGGTTGCTGGCAATACCAAGAAATTTCTCTATGTACAGGTAGATCTAATGCATATATGCAAGGCAACAGAGGTCTTAAAAGACAAATCAGAAGAGAACTGCAGTGTCTTAAGAATAATTAAGAGTATAAAGCATCTTAAGCTGTCTAGGAGCAGTTATAATTTCCTTTGGTCATTTACAAAAATCAAATCAATGGGCAGCAGCTTCTCATTTCTCTTCTGCATTAAAGAACGAAGTTGTATAGATCCTGACACAAATTAAACCAAAACCACACATCTTACCAAAAACCGAATTTAAGTCATCTGCCCGCTCCCCAGTAGAGCTGGTCACTCTCTAACATTTTAATGCTGCAGCAGATTCACAACTTGCAGGTATTTCTGCTGACATCTGCTCTCATGCTTTTTTGCCACCACAGGAGTCCTGTTGCATTTGTTGTCACTAAGAGCTCTTTTAACTCAGGAAAGTAAGAATTAAGAGAAAAGAAGGACTAACACAGTTTTATCAGTTTACTGCATTTCTTTAAGTGGTTTCATGATTTCTGAATTCAGTAAGATCTGCAAAGTCCTATTTTTTGCTTTCTAAGTTAGACTGGAAACGTGACTGAAGATCTTCCATGCCTCAACTTTACAGATGTCTCAGAACTCAACACTTTTGTCTCCAACTGTAAACATGGCAGCAGTTTTCTAGGACACAGAAGGATGGTCCTTACCTCAGAGAGCACTTACCAAACTCTTCTAGACTTACCCAAATATGAATCTGCCTGCGTCCATCAGCCAGAAAGTGTTAAGTAGTGCTCCCAAAGCAAAAATTACCTGGCAGACAAACATTAAGGGGAAAAAAAGATAATTTTAAATTTGAAGTACTGAACAAACTAGATCCATCTCAAAACAGAAACAAAAATGCTTTTCCCTTCCCAGACCTGCAGAAATACTTCCCAGCTACTACTATACTTCCTACTCGTAGCTTTTTGCCTTTGCTCCCTCTGCCAAATGCATCACCTCACTGGCTACACAACATCCAACCCAGCCCACCCTGAAACTGCACTCAGAAAACACCTCTAAAGACTCAAGTTATGCTTCACCTTTACCATCGTACCCTACCCAAATACACCGTCACAGCAGTTTCACGTCAAGCAGGTAAAACACTTCATTCCTTCACATTCTTATTTCACTCATCCTTAGAGGTCATCAGTTCTCCCATCTGGTCCCAATTACCCCAGTGCAATTCAGGGTTCACCCATTTCAGTTGAGCTTTTTTTCCCACCCCTCCTAGCAGAGACACTTCAGAAACACCATCCTTCACCCTCTCATCTGCACTTACCTGCCCGACACAAACAAAGACACTGAATATTATAGTGCCCAACCTGTAAGAAAAATAAAATCACTTAATGCATAAGCTAGAATCTTTCTTTCCTATAAAACACTGCATTAGGCCTGCAGCAAGGAAAACGGGGGAGGACTGTTATGAAATAAAACCTCTCTATAATAAAGCCACAGCTTGACAGCTTCGTTAAAAATAGGTGACACAGACTGGCATTTTTGAAACCACTCACTGAAGCCATAAAGGGAAGGAAATCCATTTGTAGTGGAAAATTTTGAAGAAGTGGTACTATCAACTATTTCACATGCACTTTGACTTACCGTATTCCAAATACTCTGTCTATCAGAAATCCTCCAAAGAAGCAGAGAACCACGTTGGGCCAGGAATACCATGCATAGAGGGCCATGAACTGAGCCGTGTTCACCTTCATATCCTACATAAAGGGGAATTTAAAAAGTAATTCCTGTTCAGGTAATTACAGACACAGAAGTGGTACCTAAGTAGAACTACTTCAAAATAAGTACACATTCTGAACAAGCCCACATGACACTGGGGACAGGCACCACCCTGGAGTCCTCCAGGCACCCCCTCACACACCACCCCTCCAGTCCGGAGCCACCCAGGCCACAGCCCGCACCCCCTGGGTCTCCCTCATGCCGTTCCCGCAGCTACTCACCCGCTGAACCTGCGTCTGGAGCGCAGCTGGGTTGTCATAGCAGAAGTAGCTGCCTGCAAGGAGAAGGGGACGCCTCAGAGCTCGGCCCACACGCTGCCATTGCCGCCTCCGACCCCAGG
>NW_010181894.1:6005-6573 GCF_000695765.1 Mesitornis unicolor
GCCCCCCCCCCCGCCATCAGCATCGCCGCCCACAGAGCCCAGCAGCGCCCGCTCCTCTTCCGTCGCCGCCATCGCGGCCTCCTCACGTGACCTTCACACCGCGCGTCACGTGGGCGGCCGCGCGCCCAACCCACAATGCGTTGCGGCTGATTGCGATCGTGTTGGGGCCGGGCGGGCTTTGAGTCCCCTCGGAGCTGCCGCTGGTGTGGGAAGTGAGGGAGTTATGTGAGTGTAAAATCGGGAGCGTTGGACACCACAATTACTGAGGCTTCTGAGTTAAAACAGGAACATGACAGAGGAAAAAGCCTCCTTAAATTCATAGAATCATTAAGATTGGAAAAGACCGCTAAGATCATCATGTCCGTCAGCCCAGCACCACCATGCTCACTAAGCCATGTCCCGAAGTGCCACGTCTACACACTGTGAACACCTTCAGGGATGGTGACTCCACCTCTTCCCTGGGCAGCCCATCCCAATGCTTGAGCACTCAGTACAGAAATTTTTCCGAATATCCAATCTAACTCTCCCTTGGCACAACTTGAGGCCATTGCCTCTCATCCTCATTCCT
>NW_010181894.1:6604-27678 GCF_000695765.1 Mesitornis unicolor
CCTACAGTGGCCTCACGCTATGTAACGTGTGCCCAGCATTGCTGTAATGACAAAACCTTCTCATAGGCAAATAACTGGCAGGGCATTCTTTCAGCTTTTACCATCTATAGCTGACTTTTCCATTTAAAGGGATTTTAAAGGCAGGCCTGTCTTGGTCAAATGGTGAGTGAGCTGCACAGAGGAGGGGTGCCTCTCTTGCCTCCAGTTGATTTAAAATGTAGAACCCAAGAGCTGCTGTTGGTTTTCCTGCAGACAGGCTTGCCCAGTTCATGTGCTCCCTGGCCGGAGCTGGAGGTGACGAGGAGCAACCCCAGGCAGCGCCTTGGCCCTGAAGGGTCCCTGCCTCCTCCACGGCTTCGCCAGCCTTTCCCCTTGTGTGGTGAAGCTTCATTTTTTCATATTAACATTTTTCTTTAGGCATTGCACAGGAGTAAACCTCTCATAAGCAATAGCAGTCTAAGAAAAACAAAGCTGAAGGGGTAGCCAGTGCTAAGCTCTACAGTAGACACACATGGAAATGCAAAAGCTTGTAAAATTTCTCCATGATCTTCCTTTCAGCTGTTAAAGTCATTTTACTTCAGCTGTTTTGTCCAAAAAGGTCTTCCCATATTGGACAAACCCTTGAAAAAGTTACTTAATCACTGTAAAAAGGTCCAGCCTCCTGAAAAATTTCGTCCTCTTCCACCAAAGATGACCTGAATCCTGTGTGCATGTCATCAAGTGACAGACGGTGCTTTATGACTAAAATATTTTCTTAATGAGGCCAGAAATACTTGTTATTTAAGCCAAAGTATTTCTTTAACTTTTCAGGATGATAGAAAAGCTTTGAGTTTTACCTGACACGCCGTGAACCAAGAGGTCCACTTTCCAGCTACTCTGTCATTAATTTGATCAGTAACCATTCAAGAAAAATCAAAATAGGCTTTCAAAACATGCTGGTATCACATGCTTGTAGTGCATCTGCTGCAAACTACTATTGGGAATAAAAAGCTTGATTTTTCACTCAGTATGTGTCTTTTAACAGATACATACCTGCCAGAAGAGAACTATGATATGAAATTACGGGGTCACATTTTCAACTGCCCTAAATTAGTCTAGATGCCGTGAAATCAGAGCAGCCCTTTCAGTGTACTGCAGTTGCTCTTAAAAACATCGTTTTGAACTGCAACGCTTAGTTGCAAAAGCACTCGTGCAATAAACGGGAAGGTTTCATTGCCGCTTGAGGGAGCTCAAAGGTAACGCATGGCCATGCAGATCACCTTGAGTTTCGTAAGGCGCATAAATAAAGGGAGGTAGTTTCTACACACAGATAAAAGGAATAACTTGGGAAAGCAGAGTGAAAGCCTGTGCATGGAATATAAAAAAAATGAAGTCTTCTTCCTGGCTAACTAGCCCAATAAACTACAATAGTCTCATATCCGTTTCAAACCAATCCAGTGTGTAACTCATCTGGGCAGTGACACGATGCCAGCGCTTTGACAAAAGGATCCCCTAAAAACACTCACGCAGCTTTTGGTCAGTTCCATCCGTGAGGATATTTAACAGAAGATCTGGTAAAGCAGATTTTGTCTCCTAAGTCTCAAAAAGGTTTTCTAGCTCAATAATCAAAGTAACAGGCAAAACCATATAGTGAGTAAACATATTAAACTGCAATTTCTGATTTAGGGTGTTAATATTATGGCCAGATCAGCTGTGTATGGCAGTCAGAAGAATGGAAGTGAAAAGCTTTCAACGCCCCTAGGGATGTCCTCACCAAAGCTCTTGTTTGGTTGACTTCAATTAATCAATTGACTGCCACAAAAAATTCTGCAATCTTTCTGGCTGGCTTGTGGGTCAGGATTTTGTCCCGGGTACTTTTGTTGCAGTGTTTTGTACACAAAAGACAAAAAAAATGCACTCTGCAAAAGTGTTTTTGAGAGCTTCTGACAGCCGTGACCGATCATCTCTGCCAAGTACGATGACAAAGGATTCCTGGAAAAATCAGGAAGAAAAAAATCCGTGAAGAATATGATCCTGACTCTGCTAACGTACCAGTAGGATTTTAAGCGCTGTGTTCCCATCTCTTGTTTCATTTTAGTTTATGTAAATCTCTGTGGCATTGCAGTCCAAGTCTGCCACTACTGCATCAATCTGTCACAGAAACATAAAAAGACAGCATCTCCTTCCTTTTCCTGGTAAAACAGTGAAACAAGGCCAGGGCAGCACATATGACCTCAGAGACTGAATACTGTTTACTTATCTCTATTTTTTTAATTTAAACTAAAGAATTCTGGATTTGTCTTTCTTACGCCGGTCCTTACCCAAATGAGCTGTGTTACCCTGAAAATTTCATGGTTTCGTAGTGTCTTGCTTTTTCTTGTCTTCTCGTCTGCCTGCTCGTGAGACACCAGAGATTCAGCTGCATTCACTTATTCTATGATTTCCTAAGAAACAGAAGCACGAGTGTTAACATCCGCTCTGCCATTATCACCACTCTCCCATCCTCCATTACTATCATACAAAAATATGCAAAGATGGAAGGATTCAGCTATTTAAGCTATTTTAAAAGCTAGCTAAACCATTTACAAATTACCACCTTATGTTACTGTTACGCAGGTTCCACTGAGCATAATTAATTCGATATAAAAGTAGTAAATGTGGTGGTGGTGGGAGGATTCTTCACATGGAAGAATCATTCTTCACAGCCATGGCAGGCTCCAGTACAACAAAGGGTTTCTGTGCTTTGATTCATCCTTGAGGGAGTTTTGATAAACCTGAAACACATGCAATTTTATTCTATTTCTTTTCAAAGATGTCAGTGGGTTTCTCATGTTATTGTCAAGGCTGTGTCCTTAAATATTTCAGATTAAACAAGGCTAGGTTTGTATTTTATTTTGTTTGGTATAACATAGGACTGTTTATAGTAGAGTAAGAAATTACACTCATGTATCCGGAGTATTTAACAGGAGAAATAATAATATTTTTCCGTTTACTATTTCAAAATACTCCCCATGCCACCCTTTTCTTCCCAGTCACTCCCATCTTCACCTTGGATGTGACCTTGCTGTGCATAAAGCTTAATGGCTGCAATGTGCAGCGTGAGTTAAGTCTCAGATGACGCTCAAATGTATTGCAGGTGAGTGTTTATGTCAAATAAATACAGTAGATTGCTCTTAAACTCATACTTTAGAATGTTTATTACAGATGCAATTTCTGTCTTAACATAAATCAAAGTACTTAAAGTGCCATATGATACCAAACGCGTAGTTTAACAGCATAAAATTGAGCAAAAACTGTGTAAAGTACTTTATAGGGGCTATAAAATTCTTGTGCTTGTGGTCTCACCTTTTTGCATCGCCCAGCTCCATCACGTCCAGTGGGTAGTAAATACTCACGTGAAACAACAATTAGCTTTCAGAGTTTACTTCTTCCAACTTATCCCTGTCTTCAGCGAAGATCCTTCAAAATATGACAGAATCGCAAAGGAGCAGGACCTGCATCTAGCATGATTAAATTTACTTCACTGGGAGTAGATTATTATCCAGTCTTTGAAAGAAAAATCTTGTGCTTTGCCTGCAATGTAGATTAGCAACCTATTATGAAAGATCTGCCATACATAGGCATGCTAACACTTTTTTAATAACTTCATGTGGCGAGGAATGTGTTATTATAAAGCTCTCCATGTCCTGTACTCTTCCTGTGTTGCTCAAATATTGTTAGACTTGTGTACAGTCACAGAATCACAGAATGTCAGGAGTTGGAAGGGACCTCGAAAGCTCATCCAGTCCAACCCCTGCCAGAGCAGAATCACCAGAGCAGTCACACAGGAACACGGCCAAGTGGGTTTTGAATGTCTGCAGAGAAGGAGACTCCACAACCTCTCTGGGCAGCCTGGGCCATGCTCTGCCACCCTCACCCTGACAAAGTTTTTCCTTATATTCAAATTGAACCTCCTATGCTCCAGCTTGGGACCATTGCCCCTTGTCCTGGCATTGGACATCACTGAGCAGAGCCTGGCTCCTTCCTCCTGACACTCGCCCTTTCCAAATGGATCCTCATGAATGAGGTCACCCCTCAGTCTCCTCTGCTCCAAGCTAAAGAGCCCCAACTCTCTCAGCCGCTCCTCATCAGGAGATGCTCCACTCCCTCCATCATCTTTGTGGCTCTGCACTGGACTCTTTCAAGCAATTCCCTGTCCTTCTTGACCTGAGGGCCCAGAACTGAACACAATATTGCAGATGTGGTCTCACAAGGTCAGAGTAGAGAGGAAGGAGAACCCCTCTGACATACAATCACCCCTTCTGATACACCCCAGGATGCCACTGGCCTTCTTGGCTGCAAGGGCACGTTGCTGGCTCATGGTCATCCTGCTGTCCACCAACACCCCCAGGTCCTTTTCTGCCTGGCTCCTTAAGACATGTCTAATTTCTGTAAACAGCTGGAAGAAGGCTGAGGAAGGACTTTTTGCACTATAAATCTATCTGACACCAAAGATCTTGGCCTAAGGAATGTCCTGAGGTTTAAAAGCAAATGCCTCCTCCCCTCTAAGCTGAGTCAGACAACAGACCACAGCACTGAGCGTTGCATCTTTATTGACAAGAAAGATTGCTCTCCATACTTCCCAAAATTACTTAAAGCCCTGAGCTGTTCCCCAAGGCAAGTGGGTACCAGGCTGTATCTCTAACAGCCAAAGCTGCTCAGGTCATGTATAAAAAAATACCTGCAGTGAGACCGTAAGAGCATCGTTAATGATGTGCAGCCTCCCAGCCAAACCAGTACTTTCAGGAGGCTTTTTTTTTAGTATTACTCTGTGGGTGCTTTGATCTAGCAGGATGTAAAAAAAAGAATCAGAGCAGACTGCTTAAATACCTGCTAACTAACTGTCTTGAACTTCCTGTGCATAGGTATAGTTTGAAATAACGTGATGCAGGAGACCTCCAGACCCTCGTGTGCCGTTTCCTTTGTGGACTGCCTCGCCCCAGCTGCCATTTTCGACCCTGGGCACCCGTTTGCTCTCGTTGCCAACACGGAGCCTTCAGAAAGATGTGGGTGCTTGGTGCCTGTGCTTCTGCAACTTTAACGTACCAATGTAGTGTAACCTGGAGAAGTTCAAAGTGATTTTCACTTTGGAAACAGCTATTATGTCTAACAAACCTTCTAAGGAAAAAAAGTTTATTAGAGGCTGTTTAGCATACATGTGTGAGTCTACAGCCAAATATTAAAGGATCTGCCATGACTGAAACATTTACTGGATACTCTGCCAGTGAAAATGTGCATTCTCAGAACATTTAAACATTTTTAAAGTCTACATTTTCTTTCAGTGGGATAGACATGAAGTGTTTTGTAACTAAGCCCAGCAATTTCAGAAGGAAAATGGCATTTTGAATCAAATGCTCAGTGGTCTGTGTGACACGCCACCACCGCTCACCGGCCCTGGGAATGAAGGAAGTTCACACCCTGGACAAAGGCTTTGTTTCCTCCCTCTGGCTGAAGCCCAAATGCAAGCGGTGCAAGGGCGCTCTTTGTCACCAGGGCTGGACTCTCCATTCTTCTGAAATGAAAGCATATAGAAATGCAGCAACGGATGGGAGAAAGAGACTGCTTCCCACTGACTCCACGGCTGGCCTTGCAGTCTGCCCTTCATAACCCTGTGAATATACAAGGTGCATAGTTCTTAAACTATGCATCATTCTGTTCTTAAATTATATTATATTGCTACCACCCAGTAATCTGGCCAGCAGGCTGTCATGCATTCTGAGTATCCAACAAGATCCCCTCCTTTCTAACCGCAGCACACAGCCCCATGGTGTCCCCACTTAGCTCTGTATTTATCTCCCTCGCTTACTTGGACTCCAGAAGCACATCTCCTGTCAAACTCCTTTTCCTCTCCCCTCAAGTCCGGATATTTTATGCACATCAAGCAGTTCCTCATCAGGCATTTCCTCTGCCCTCAAGTCACTGAGCTTTCCTGGAGGGGTTCCAAGGCATGGGTAAGGTGGGTTGTTTTTCTTTCCTTCCCAGCTGCAGCCCGGAGTCGAGCAGAACTTTCCAAGCAAACAAACAGCTTGATTCAGTGGCACCGTTGTTCCTTGAACTTTGTGATTTATTTCTTCACTGAGACACCTGATCTCTCCTTTCCTCGCAATTGAGTCCTCTCACCTTTGTGCCATTCAGTTCTCAGCATCTCTCCTAGGCCTCAGAGCTGAGGAACTGCTTTTCGCTTTTGACCTGTAAGTGTATTTGTTGGAAATGTCTCTTCCACCATGCAAACTTCTACTTGAGGTCTTATTTATCGAGGTACAACCTGCTGCAGAGCACAAGCCCTTTCCTGACAACACCCTGATAACCACTGCTCACTTTATGCACGCTCTTATCCACTGATTGTTATTCCTGCCACCAATTTTTGATTTCCTGATTTATGGTCGGTTCCCCTTTGCTCCATTGCTCCAGCATTTACATGAATTCTTATTCTAGCTGCAAAACTTTTAGCAGGTGGCACATATTTTATCCACTGCAGGAATTCTCAAAATACACTGATCTTGCACGGTCATCCACCAGGAACAGCAAATAATCAAGCGTGATGGAGTTTCACCTGTTAGTTTCTTAAACAAAAATTCTATACCTGTGGTTGATGTGGTTATGTTAAATATTCTTACTGGGCTGAGACCTTTCAAAATAAAACCAAGAAATGCAAAATCAGTACCACTTCAATAGTTCTGAGTTGTCTCCACGTATCCAGCTGTATCTCTGTGAGTATGAGGCTTTGCTCTGTTTCATGATCCCAAGAAAGTGATACCATAGCGGGGGAAAAGTCACAAAAAGCTTTCATTTATAAGAAAAAAAAGGAGGCAAAAAGGCACACAGAAAAATGTATAATTCATCCCTCATTGGCAAAGAATTGGAAACTAGCAGTTTATCTACCTGGAGAGGGAAGGAAAAAAAATCCCCAAACTGTTAATCAAAAATAAAATGAGGACAAGATATTCTGCCTAAGCATCTGTTAAAGTAAGGGGCTGGAGAGGGGGATGAAACACACAGTTTTCTTTTTTACTTTCCTTCAGAGAGTGAATGAAAAATGATTCTGCACAGCAAGAAAATAACTCGTAATATAATTCAGAAAATATATTGTTTCCTTTAGAAGCATCTTGCTCAACAGTTGATTTTGCATTTTCATTCCTTAGAGATTACAATTCTTTGCATTTTTATGTCTTGAAGTTCACCACCTTGTGGCTTTGAAGTACAAACAACTTCATCAATATTATTCATAGCATTAGAAAGAATAGTCAAGTAGATTCATGTTCTTCCACAGAAATGGCAGGTGAATAAATACGAGTTGTGTGGGTGACTAACTGAATAGTGCACTGACATTTCCTGGCACTGTAGGCACATTGCGATTGCTGCACACGGAGGTGATCAATACGGAGTAAACGCAGCCTGAGTCAGACCCACTGGCAGCAAAGCACATTTGTTCCTGGGCTCTGGGTGGTTCCTTTTGGAAAGGAGAAAAGGAACAAAGATGACTTTGAAAAAAGCCTCATTTGAGCATCAGCAAATGGGTGAAGCAAAAGTTCTGAGATGGTTCTTACTGGAAATTCTACTTTGCTTGTTTAATGTTTCACTTGCAACTTGTTTTATTTATGTATTAGTTTCTTTATGTAGGCAAATCCTAAATTACATCCACCTCTTAACACCAGCAGTGGGACAACACAAGAAGAAACAAATCCCAGAGACACGGGAAGGCTGCAGCCTTACCTCTCTGCTTCTGTCAGGAATGACATCCCAGTGATGTTAATATTTAAATTACTGTAACCGAATATATAAACCATGATCTCACTTGGATGAGTAAGGCAAATCACTCTATGCTGAACTGGCTGTGGACATTTCCTGTGGACTCTGCTGTGAAGTCTTAGTTTAGAAGAAATTGAAGAGGAAAAAAAAATGAAGCTTTCTTCTTTTATCTGGAAAGCAAATGCAGAATTTCTTCTGGAAAGTCGAACAGTTGGTTCGTGTGACGGATCTACAATGAGATCTGCAACCACAAAGCATGCAAATGAAGTACAAGAAGGCAGTGAACTGCTGGGACACTTTTATTTCAAATACCTAGCATCCAACAACAAATGCCAAGCATACTGCTGTGTAAAATTATAGGGAATGCAGCATGGAAAGAGAAAACTGAACTCAGGAAAGGGAACAGATAAAAATCCTGCTTTTGAGAATGGCGCCAAGCAATAACATCCCATCCTGGCCCCCAGACAAGATCTGGAGTGTTTGCTTCCCTTGGCAAACTGTAAAATCGCACTTCTTCCAGCTTATAGTTACACTCAAAACAATAAGCGCTTTGGGGCAGACTTAGGCTCCAAGATCTCCAATTAAATGCCCTGCTATCCTATTCACATATAACCTGCTGGTGAACAAGAACTGACTCTTAATTTCTTCGGGGAATGCATCCCTCGGAGTCTTTCCAAGCACTTGGTAACGCCTGTGTTATTTTGGATGGCTTTTCTGGGCTGTGTGGGGGTGTTTACGTTGCTACAAAAAGAGAAGAAACAAACAATTAGGGCTTTTATAACTTCTGAAAATCTGATTATTCCAGGGAATTAGAGAGTCAGTGAATTCATCAGAGGTGAGAGGGGTGGAAGTCTCACATCTAAACCCTGCCTGGTACACGCTGTGGAGGAGGGGTGGCACCAGCAAGCACAAAGCCTCTGTGCTTCCTCATCTGCTGAGCTGCAAACATGGGGCTCACCTCACAAAGCAGCCAGGATCATATGGGGGGGTTAAAAAAAGAACATTTTTCAATGACATTTTTAATGTCATTAAATTTCATAAAAATTGGCATTGTCTTTGGGCATTCCTCAGCCCACAGGAGCGTGTCTATACTTCCCAAAGATTACATTCTTCTCCAGTAATTTAGTCCTGGATCCCAAAAGGCACCTCTGTGTGAGTGAGGGTCTAGACCTGTATGCCTGAACAAGATTTAGATGGTTCAGTGATTAGACTTACATGATTTAGTGAACAAATGTCACAACAAAAAAGAGCAAAACATAGCTTTGATAGTCAGGTGCTCAAAATCTGCACTGCTTAGGAGTTAAAAATCTCATGTTTAGTTCCCATGTACCCAAGTCACACTGCAGACTAATCAGAATTCTTCAGCCTTGTATAAAATTTTGCCTAAAATCTGCATTCTCAAGTTTTCTCTTTCTATTACTATGCCCAGCTCTGCTTTTCTCACTGAGCATTGATCAAATTCTTCTTGGTATATTAGTTTGCTCCAAGAGATCTGTTACAGTTATTGAAAGTATTACACATGCCAAAATATTTTGACTGACAAAGTGAAAAACTTTTCCAGCACCCTGAGATCCCTATCAGCTGCATGCCTTGTGAAGAATTGGCCCAAAATGAAATTACATTGGTGGTTGCTACCACTACCAGATTGGTAATTTGATGATTACTAGGAAGCCGATCAGCCCAGGGAGAATTGTGGCATCCAAAACCCCCAGAGTGGGAGGTGGGATGGGGCACTGATCCCCAGATAGCAGCGATGCTGAGGATCACAGCACTTGTGTGCAGCCTGGATGCAGGTGAAGCGACCATCACTTACTTGCTGCTGAAAATTACTTTGCCCTACAGAAAAAGAAAGCGGGGGCAGGCACCTAGCACTTGTAGCAATAACTCTGTGAGAAGGAGTTCGCAAAAAAGGCTTTGACAGAAAACACAGCTTGCAGGTTTAGACTTCTGCTTTCCAGACTTTGCTTTTTCATGGGTGGAAATAACAGGAAACCAAAACACCCCAATATAAGTTCTGACTCAAGCATGACTCTTTATAGGTGTCTTCCATAAAGGACAGCCATGCCTCCATCGCTGGCTCTCCCAACATCATTTCAGCTTCTAGTCCAGTTTTTCATAGCCCTGGCTAGAAGCAAAATGGGAATTTTACTGCACTTCCTGCTCAACAAGCAAGACCCAAGCTTCTTATACCCACACCTGAAAAAGCAGTGCTGCTTTCAACACATTCTCAACCTTTATTGCCTGGGAATATTTCCCACAGCCAGCCTCACACTCTGTGCCCCCCATGGGAACAGTCGTTTTCCTCCAAACCTGAAGGGCTGGGGTTTTCAGGGAGATAAAATCACGGATGTTACACCCAGGAGACAACGTTTCGACAGGCAGCCTTGGCCCGTGGAAGGTGTCCAGCAGTGGTGCGTAGCCCAGCAACCTGCCCCAAACACCGCGTGCTTCCAGGAAATGGAAAAGAAACACAGCGATTTTAAACAAGCCTTTCACAGGTCCCACAGGACTGGGAAGAGCTGGGGGATGAATCACAGCTCACAGCACATGGCTTCAAGGAAATCAGAAAAATAAACGAGCTCCAAATGTCATAATTGGCTCCCTGGGGCTGAGGGGGATCCATTGCTGAAGCCGAAAACCATGGCTCAGCCTTCAACCGTACCACCTTGATCTTGATGTGCCTTAGTCAGAGTTTGGGCAGGGGGGGCTGCAAGGCCTTGCTGACACAGCACGATGTGTCAAATCTGTGAGAATATCTTTGTGCTGTTGCAATGCTTTTCTCATTTGTGTGCGCACCGGGTACTCAGCAAATAGATTGAGCAACCAGGCATTGTTAAACTAAGATACACTCCTCCTTCAGTTTTTATTTTGTATGCTTACCATTAATATCTGCCACAGCAATGCTGCAAGTTTCTCTGACTTAGCACTAAATGTTGGCCCCAAAGTGACAATTTACTGTTGATGCTGTTGTCTTAGGGTAAGTCACAGAGCCCAATCATGGTTCATCAAGAGTTTTTGTTCCCTTCTCAAGCTCTTGGATGACCTCGTGACTGAAAGCGAGCTTTTAGGAAAGGACATTGTCACATTAACTCCTCACAGCACAAACCTGCTGAAGGAGGAACTGCATTGGCAGGCATGATTGAACAGTGTCCAGCAAGACTATAAACACATAGAGCTACCTACAGCTAGAGCTACAGAGCTACCTTGACAATTAATATCTGTAGTATCCAATGTATACATATATCTAAGTTTACCAATATGGAAAAGCACACGCATATGCAGCCCACACCACAGCGACACAAATTGTGGACCAAGATCAGGTGGTGTATCGTGAATTAAGGTTTTGATAACATTTACCCTGACAAAACCATGCCTTTTCCTGTGATAAACAAGGAATTTTATTCTCAGGAGAGTCAATCATTGAGGGATGGGCTACGTGACTTCCCCAGGTCCATTCCCATCCAAAGTCTGTGATTTTTGGCGTTGATCTCCCACTGTTTCACTTTTTTCTTAACAGAACAGCAGATTTCTGTTACCTTCTCTAGCCCATTTAAAAACGTCTTAGATTTCAGTGATGTGATGTCATTATACAGTCTCCTATTTTCAGGTAACGTCATTGTTTGTATAAGAAAACGCTTTCTACTGCGCTTGTCGAGAGCAGTTAGATAATTCCTGTCAAAAGTCTGTCTGAGTTAAGAGCAGGTGCTTGTGACTCGTTCCCTGGGACTGCCAGGCATTTCCTCTTTGGATCAACAGGCTGCCTTCAGAAGCGATATATTAATATCAAAACCCCCTCCATTTTAAGTAACTTGTTAAGAAACACTTTTTTATGCCTAAAACAAATTTACTCTGCTCCTAAAATGCTGCATTCACTACAAATACGCAAGGTTGCTTACTAGAAAAAATAATTCATCAAAAGTATATACCTAAATCATAACAGCTGCATAATCTCACAGCAAAAACTCATCTGCTGCAGTAGATTTTGGTTCTCTTTATAATTGCAAGGTTGCATACAGATTTTTTTTAGTTATTTTTCTCCACCAGAAGTGAGGTAGGGTGTCTAAATTTGTAACGGCACCTGTGAAAACCGTTTCCTTCTACCTTCGTATGCAGCGTGTTTCTTTTTACTCCTAATTCCCCAGTTACAGTAAAACATGTGCCGATTGCAGAATTCACCCCATCGCTACAGCCAGACCCCTAAGCAGCGCCAGAGGCACTACCACAGCTGACGCTTCTTTTTTAACAAGGTCACACTTTACCAATTTAATGCTACAAAACCACACAATAACACTGAGTTGCACCTTGAAGGCTGAATGAGAGCTCTGGGTGAGTTCTCCGAGGTTAAATCTGCAGCCTTCTGCTCTGACAAATGCTCAGAGTGCAAAATGGGGATTGCATTTCTGCCCCTGATGAAACATGGGCTAAAAGCACCATCCTCCCTGCTGTCTGTGGTGATGTATTACTCAGCAAAACCACGCTGCTCTCACAAGTGCTTTATAAATTCCCCTGCCTTCTGCTCTCTGCCCATGAACACATTCTGCATCGCCTGCACTTAATCTGTGCAAACTTGCAATTGTAGTCTGCACCAGGCCAAGCACTGACTGCTGAAAATGCTCAGCTGCTATGAAAGTACTTCATTTTTCTCCATCTCTGTCTGCCGTTTGTGCATTATGGCAAAGTTATAACAGTTAAAAATACAGATTTGGTGAGCGTCAGGAGGAAGGAGCCAGGGTCTGCTCTGTGATGTCCAATGACAGAACAAGGGGCAATGGGAGCAAGCTGGAGCACAGGAGACTCAATCTGAATATGAGGAAGAACTTCTTTACTGTAAGGGTTACGGCGCACGGCCCAGGCTGCCCAGAGAGGTTGTGGAGTCTCCTTCTCTGCAGACATTCAAAACCCGCCTGGCCGTGTTCCTGTGTGACCTGGTCTGGTGATCCTGCTCTGGCAGGGGTTGGACTGGATGAGCTTTCGGGGTCCCTTCCAACTCCCAATATTCTGTGATTCTGTGATATTTAACCTTCTAAAGCAGGAGTATGGCAATGCAGAATATACAGAAACCAGAGCCATAAAGGAACTTGTATTCAGCTTCTCAATTCAAATCATGGCTGTGCTACATCAAGTTACTTTGGAAAACGCCTCCACTTTACCTCCAGTCAGTACAAAAGTCCAGTTACTGAAACTAAAATTGATCTGTTATTGTATAGAAGCCAATGGATAGCAGACTTCTTGAACATAATCTCCTGCTTCCCAAAAATGAGAGGAGGAAAAATCCAAGTAGACCATCAGCAAAGTTTTTATTCAAAGTGAGCATTAACAATATTTAACAAAGCATTCATTGGAAATTAAACTGGAAGGTGCTGAGAGAAATCTGCTACTTAAAATTAGCCTGTCTCTGTCATAAGCAGTGACTTATGAATGCATTAAACAAGTGTATCTTAGTCCTGTTGTGATGAGGTTTCATTG
Organism: Mesitornis unicolor; assembly: GCF_000695765.1. Lineage (NCBI taxonomy): Eukaryota > Metazoa > Chordata > Aves > Mesitornithiformes > Mesitornithidae > Mesitornis > Mesitornis unicolor. The sequence goes on from NW_010181894.1 coordinate 19,838, forward strand.
TGCCCTTAAAATGTTCCCACTAGAATATATATGTTTTTAATGCTGATAACAGTTACGTTATTGAAGGGGTTTATGGAGCCAGAGGCCAGCAGCAGTACAGTGGTGGGGACAAGCCATAGGTTTTGCCAGGGGAAGGAAAAGGACTGGGTGGCAATGAGAGGTCACCAGCATTTCCCATGATTGTGCCTTAAATACGCTCAGCATTCACTCCCCTGCTATTGTTTTTCACATTCACCTTTGGAAGCAAGGTCAGCCAGGACTATTTGAAAAAAGAGAAAACAAAACGTCAATATAGGTTTGAGCTGTCTGCATGGAAAGCTCTGCAACAATCATCTTGTCTTACACAGAAAAAAGTTCTCCCTCTTTTTCCTTTACGTAATAATTTTGCTTAAATTTTCTAGATTTGTTTGGACAAGACCAAGGATGGAATACTACACTCAACTGAAAATTATTTCAGAAGGGAAGGGTGGATGCGATCAGGGATTCAGGAAGGAAATCTTAACCACAATATTCACAGCAATACTTCTATCATGTGTTGCATCTCTGTCTATATATATATAGATGTATTTGCTTCATATACTTGTGGCAATATGCTTTGTGAACAAATTACAGCCCTGAAGCCCAGTCCTACCTAGTAGAAGATTATAGCATCAGGCTCTTAAACCAGCAGCAAACCATTTCACCTGAGATGTCGACACGAATACTTCAGCACATTATAATAACTTCTAGTAACACTGGTATCAGGAAGAATAAGATTCCACAAGTGTCAATTCATTTTTCCTTAAAAAAATAGCAAAACCACCCTGAGCATAGTTTTGCATTGTAACCCAGCTCTCACGCTAACATTGATTCACTACAGACAATCTGACTTTAAAAAGCAACTCCCCCAAAAGAGGAAAATGGCATGAAAATGGCACAGAGTTTTGTTTGGTGCATCACACACGACACCTGATCAGAACTCACCATATCCCAGGCTGTCATTGCCAATGCATCAGTGTCAGCAGGAGAAGTGGGGACCTTCCAGCAGCAAATGTCAAATTTGCATCTGTAAAATAGAAAATATTCATCTGTTTTCTGGTTTGAATTGCATTTTCTTAAAGACTTGGGGGTTATCAACCCCAAATCCCTGACATTTCAGTTTGGTTTAGTGAAACAGCAGAAAAATTTCCCAAATCGTGTTGTATTCCCTGTCAGAAGCAGCTCAGCGAATGGGTTAGAGGCATTTTGCTGGTGATAATACACACAGTGTTGGAAAGGCTCATCAACAGGTGAAAAGTAACATGTTCTACAGGTTGCAGGAAAAAGCTGGTGACTGCTTTGTGCCCATTATGTCTAGATCTCGACATTAAATAAACCCAAACTGCCCTAGTTTTACTGGGACAAAAACGGGTCTGTGATTTGTGCTGGGGCTGGACATAATCATCTCCTGATCTGTACTAAAATCCCAGTCATTTCCAGGAAAACGGATTTAACATCACATTCCCCATCAGTAAAATATTAGTAAAAATCCATAAAATTCTAAGGTCTTGACCTACCAATCTGCTGATGTGACCAGGGTGTAGATTTTAAAATAAATCTGATAAAATACATTGAACATTTGAGTATAGCAAAGGCTTCTTTTCCCAGACCAGAACTACTGGTCAGACTGTACATGACATTAAACATTTCCTATTTTAATTTGTGCTATTTCTTATCAAAAGTCTTAATATGAAGGGAAAATGCTAAACATTAATGTCCATTTCAGCATTTTGGGGCAAACTCATAAACCCCATTTTTCACATCAGCGCTCTCTGGTGTAGCGCGAGGCGGCTGCGCAGCGTTCAGCTCCTGGCAGCGGACGTTTGCCAGGTTACACAAACTCACTGAAAATTAACAACAGCAATGAAAGCTGAAGAGCTTTCTCCTTGCAGTCTCTCCAACTGGAATTAATGTGGCTGAAAATCATGGTTTAGTGCTCCTCTCCTATTCTTCACAAACTGTTTTTTCTTTGCGCTTTAAGCAGATGAAAGTGTTTTAGTCAGGCTTATTACGGGATCAAAGCTGAGATCATAGCTTCCAGTTGTCACTTGGATTTTTGTAAGTATAAACGGTGTTTCGGTGGCTGTACTGCTCATGAGGAGTACCTCGTTGGCCACACTGGAGTCCATGCTTTGTAAGCCATGTTATTTCTCCGTATTTTCTTTAATCCTTAAAGCTAACAGAGAGAGGTTTTCATTTTGACTCCACCGTCATCCCGCTGATTAAGCCCAACTACGCAATGTGGAGAACGAAACCTAACAGTTCTTATGCGTTTACTTGAGGAAACCATTACGTGTTTGTCAAAACACTGTGACTAATTAAGGAAAAAAGGTCATTTTCTCAGAAGTTCAGGGAACATACAGTGATGCAGAAAAGGACAAAGAAGGAATTATTCCTAATCAGAACAGAGAAAATGAGATTATCATGAGATGGAGCAATGATAAGAAAACTGACACTGACCAGTGAGAGATGCTGAGAAAACAAACCATTCATTAGTACATAAAGGAGATAATATATGTAGTAATTACTTAAAGAACTGTAGACAGTTGCTCTAACGATTTTATTCCATATTCATCAAATGCTTACAGTAAAAATACAGTTCCAGTTTATTTAAGTCACATAAGTAGCATCTACAATAACCAAATATGACCCTCACAGTGAAACAAAAATCATTACATGGTTTTAGGAGGTCCTGAGGAGTAACCTGCCTGTATTGCTATGGAGGGGGTCAGTCTGCTTCAGTACCAAATCCTCTGGTGTTACAGGGAACCCTGCAGAAGAGTAAAATGAACAACCTGCAAATTGCCATCACACCATTTTAGAGGTGTGAGCTGAAAACGGGGTAACATATTTCTACTAACAGAAATGCAGATTACAGTGTTTAACTTTGTGCAAATCTTAAAAAGGAAGTACAACATTCAGTATGTGAAGATAAAACGCCACACATAAATCAATTAATCTCTGAAATGCCTCCCTGCAACGAAACTTATTCCTACCAGAGAATTAACAATAAATGGTATTTTCCAGCCTAAATAACATCCCTTACTAATCAAGGGAATCGAATCCTTCAATGAGGAATATTTTGTGTGTGTGTGTGTCATCTTTTGTCTGAGAGATGTCAAAAAACATGAAAAAAATAAAATTAGGATCACCTTTTACGTCTGAGTTCCCCTAAAGTGTCTGTTTAGGAGTGTAGGACTGTCCCTACCTGTGTTTTTACCAGTGTTTTGCCCATTTTTGCTTGTGATTCTATGAGTCAAGGACCCTACAGCTCAGCATCCGTGGCTGCCGGGGACAGCAGGGCCCTGGAAAGGGACAGAGAGAACAGCGGTCACAGAGGAGAGGACACGGGAGGACGCGGTGAGCAAGACCTGGGAAATGCGTTTCCTCTCAATTGCTGCTTCTGCCGGGTCTTTTCAAACGTCACCTTGCAAGAGGGATGGTTTGTGATACAACCTTGTGGAATTAGGCATAAGAATTCTCTCATTTGTCCCCACCTTATTTAAAACACTAACAGAGCCGTCATTCCCCTATTGTGCAAATAGCTAATGCCTTGTTTAAACATTGTGCAACCAAACACCTCAGAAATTATTGTTCTGTTGCAATAGTTATTTAACAGTGACATACATTGAATCTTTATAAAATCAGTGTCAAAAAAGCCAGTATTTCAAGGGGATTTTTCTTGCTATCAGCTCTGAGTAAATGTTAGCCTCAAACAAATTAAAATGGTTTGCATGGGGGTCGAAGGGTCGTGACTTAGCGTCCATCTGGATCTGCTGTGAGGAATTGAATATAAACAGTGCTTGAGAGGCTTCATTTTAGACCCCATCTTCTGGGGCACCATCCCAACACCTCTGGAGAGCAGTACAGCTGTAAGAGCTGTACAGAGGGAGAAAGACTTCAGCCAAACGTCACAGCTCTGCCCAGCTGAGTTCCTCTGTGACAGCCATCAGTAAAAAATACTCAAATAGGAGTGTATTCCTATCAGCATTTGATCTTTAAACAGCCGTTTTAATTTCTATTCATTCTTAAAGAGGCCCAAGCATGTGGCCAAGATCCATTAGTTACAGTTTTACAAGGCAGAATTGTGATTGCAGTTATTAATAGGTATTCTTTATTGCTTGTGTTTATTCTTGTCTCTGTGTGGTTATATCTCACTGGGTGTGCAAGGGATTTGTTTGCTGGGGTCAGCCTATAAACGAAGATTTCTCTGCTCTATAATCAAAAGAAAATTATCCAAAGAGGTTAACATTAAAAATGTTCTGTGTCTCCTTTTAATGTCAGAATATCAGTGCTAATAACCTGCAATGATTTACTCCCACTTGTTACAATAGATGGCCTTTCACATTTCTTGTGTTTAGGTCATTTCAGATTTATTCTGATTTTCTAGCAAAATATCATTCCTGATTCCATTATTTATTCCTTAAATGTAGCCACCTGCTATAAAGCCCATCTCATTTCTCAAGCCCAGCATCCCCCAAGCAAAGTCCACCCCAAGAATATCCTCCAGATGCTGCCACCCTGAACAACTGACTTTTCTGCCAGACATGAAGCGTCAGCCTTGTGTGCTTGATAAAGGTTCAGAAAATAAAAATAGCTGTACATGCAGTAAACGTTAGCTGTGTGACTGTTCTCCAAGGCAGATGACTTTAAATGTGGTCCTGTTAGGAAATACACCCTCAAGAAAACCCTGAAGCATCAGTGTAGTGGAATCATTACTTGCTTGAAACGGTTAGAGACGCGGCCCAGTGACACGGAGTTTCATGCTGAATTCCCAGGTACGTACGACACCACCATTAAAGAGAGAGGATTCAAACTGCATGTGCTTGGTGTTGCTGGAATTGATGCTGGCACATTTATACTGCAACCACTGTTCATATTCAGGGAAGTACAATAAAAGAAGACCCTGTAAATGCCCGTGTGCTTGAGGATTCCTGTGCTCTGTGTCACTGGGTGACAGCATCAATCGATTTGCAGGGTTTTGGCCAGAAGAGGCTACCAGACCTTCCTGACCGACACAGATATTGCAGTCCCTTTCATGTCAAGTGGTATTCCTGTCCTCATCCAAATAACTCACGTTTAAGTGATGGCTTTCAAATCCTTTCACTTTTCTTCCTTTCCTGGCTCTAAGAACTCTGGTCCAAAACAATCCCATTAGTTGAACAGGAGACCAAGTCAAAGTCCTTGAAGGTAATTCATGTCACAGCGAGGATTTATTGGCTTCAACTGCTTTCTCTCTTCTTGTTTATTTTCTATTAGTTCCCCATGGAACTATTACAGCTACGCAGCAAACTTCCCCATAGGCCCATTGACACATATGTTACGCAGATTTTAGAAAACTTGTCTACTGTCCACTCCCTCAAAACATCACAGACTTCATTTTGGCTTTAACACAGCCTGCCCTTTCCTAAGAATGCAATGTTTCACGGAATTTGAGCACTAACCCCTGCAGGAAACACAGTCTGTGCTGAGTCATACGCATAAAATCCATAGGGAAAACTCTGTTACCTGGCTGTGCAAGAACAGTTTCGGTTGCTGCTGACACTGCACATATACATTTGTCTTTTAAAAAAATCCTATCCATAACCAGAAAGATTTAAAAATAGTCAAAAGCCTTCAGAAGCAAATTTCTCTGAAAAAAATAAGCCACCCCAAAAACAACGTACATATTTTTGTGCCTAGGCAAGATCAGCCCAGCAATGCATTAGAAGATTGCCTATTCAAAGCTTGAGTTATCGAGCAAAAGATTTGGAGACTAATTACACAGAAAATAAGCTCTTGTCATTAATTATTGGGAATAATACCAAGCTATAATCATTGATGAGCGGGGTCAAGCCATTAACAATTCACCTAAAAATCAAGTAACAGAGCTTGTTTTTAACTACAGCAGGATGCTGAAGTTAGAACTGGGAAAGTTGCAAAACAAAATAAACTGCAGTTTGTCCAAATTCGTTGTATTATGTTACAGTCATCTGTTAGCAATTATGAGCCAGTGAGGTCTGTTGTAAAATGCTTACAAAGGATATAGAAATAGTCTTCGAATATGAAACAAATTAGGAATAACTGGCCTCTAAACAAGCATTTGATGTATGAAGAAAGATGGTAAGAAAACGAAAACCTCAGAATGCTTTTGAGAGCAGCTGCCTGGAACAGCCCTCATTTCCATTGCTGAAGTCCAATGTGACACAAGCGCGATGCAAACACCGCACGGTGTTAGATTTGGGAAATTTGCCATAATGCACAGCTTGTTAAAGGAGAGCAGAGAGGGAAGAGAGAAAGACTTACTAACGTAGCTCACACCACCACTGTCCTCTTTGAATGTGGGCCAAGTTAACTGGGATGAGAAGTAAAAAGATACTATAGAAGGACTAACCCTAAATGCACCACATTCTAACTAGAATATATAATATATATGTCACTTCATGTTAGATCACTCACTCCAGCTCCTTTTGTTCAGATATTACCTGCTGCAGAGCTTCATTTTTACTGTCCCCAAAAAGTCTGAAGCCAATGAGCACAGCCTTAGCTTGAGGCCTTGCAGTGAGAGGATGCACTTTCAGCTTTTAAGGGCCACATAAAACCCAGGCTTACAATAAATACATTTTCTAAATGTTGTGGAAGCAGCAAATGCCCGTGTTTGTACATACAACATCGCCCCAGCCCTGACCTGGGCCTGTTCAGCATTGGAGCTTTTATTGTCCTCAAGACAAAACGCTTTGTAAATCCAGAGTCCTGTTTGAACAACAGCAAATCATAGCAACATAATCTCTGCAGCAATTTAGGAAATTGCCATGGAAATGCCTTCTTGTCCCTGCTTTGTGATACAGGTTCTCTGTCCTTGTCATACTGACCCTCGGGTCTTGGTTGCTCACAACCTCTTTGTTGCGTTTGGGAGGAAGGAAACAACCGTATCACTGACAGCAATGCTGACCCAGAAAGCAGGAAAAGGAGGAGAACTTAGGAGGGCAAAGGAAGTGCATGGAAAGTCATGGATGGGGTCAAAGCCTCATGGCTCAGCACTGAGACATCTGGGCTTTGCAGGCTTTTCCACCATGAGTGACAAAGAGCCAGATCCACAAGCTCCTACCTCTCATTTAAACGGTCTCACCTCACTGCTTCCTCTGCTCCTGTGACATCCCCAGCCTCTCCTCCTACCTCCAGAGTGCTGCTGTGAGAAATGAGGTGCATGAAGCGAGCTGGAGCATCAGGAAATGATTGGCACTGCCTGGACCTCCAGTGTCAGCTGAGGAGAATCACGCTTTGTGCTTCACTTTAAAAGTAACATCTGAGCTGTCATCACGGCCAGGATAAATGAGAAAAGACTGGATCTTGGTTTCTTCCGGCTACACAGAAAATATTGGACAAACATGGCAAGTGTTACAATAAGGAAAAAATTAGTCTGCTCCCTCTGCAAGATTTCATAAACACTTTGCCCAGAAAATAGCTGAAAAATGCCATTACCCCCTAGTAAGCAGCTGTGTTGCTGCAGATGTGATGTTAACTAAAGCAGCACATTGTAAAACTGGGAGAGATGTCAAATTAATCAAAAGTTAACCTTTCTATATGGCCTACAACTCAGGTGCAGATGACAAGTTTGGCCCTAAATTAGATAAAAGAAACTTAATTTGCTGCCTAAGTTATTGCAGTGTCAATAGAGACCGAAGGCAAAAAGACCCAAACTGCATAGCTGCACACTTTCTGTCGGATGCTAAACTTACTGAAATTGTCTGAACTTATTAAAACTTTACCGTCTTCTAGTACGATTGGTATCAGAGAATAAATTATTTTTATATTTATTAATTTCATAATAAATATACATATTT
>NW_010181895.1:0-5978 GCF_000695765.1 Mesitornis unicolor
GAGAGATAACATCCATAGCTCTTCCCTTGTCTGTTGACGCAGTTACCCCAGTGTAGAAAGCCACCAGGTTGGTCAGGCAGGACTTGCCCCGAGTAGAGCCATGCTGGCTGTCTCGAATCACCTCCCTGTCCTCCATGTGCCTCAGCAGAGCTTCTAGGAGAACCTGTTCCATGATCTTCCCAGGCACAGGGGTGAGGGCTGACAGGTTGGGTCCCAGGGTCCTCTTTTCTACTCTTTTTAAAAATGGGTGTGATGTTTCCCTTCTTCCAGTCACCAGGGACTTCACCTGACTGCCATGACTCTTCAAATATCATGGAGAGTGGCTTGGCAACCACATCAGTCAATTCCTTCAGGACTCTGGGATGCATCTCATCAGGTCCCATGGACTTGTGTATGTTCAGGTTTCCCAGATGGTCATGCAACTTTTTCTGCCTGGCTGCTGTCTTATGGGCCATCAAGTCGAGAGCTGTGAGGAGCGAGGTTGCCAGTCAAGACTGAGGCAAAAACGTTGTTGAGAACCTCAGCCTTCTCCTCATCTGTTGTTACCAGTTCACCGCTGTTGCTCATCAGGGAGGAGACACTTTCTTTAACCTTCCTTTTCTGATTTACTCTGATTCAGCTCAAGCTGTGCCTTGTCCTTCCTGACCTTGTCCCTACAAACCTGGGCAACATCTCTGTACTCTTTTCAGGGTACCTGTCCCTGTTTCCACTGCCTATATAGTTCCTTGTCTGAGAAGGTTATCACATTTTTATTCAAAACACAAGGCTGACAATCTGAGTGGATACGAGTTTAATTTTATAGATGCTATAAAAATCTAAAAATACCTTACATTACCAATACTAAGAAGAATTTATTCTGGAGCTGTAGCAAGACAATTTTCTGTTCATGAACTTCATTGATGATGAAGTCTCAAGATAAAGGAAAGTGTCAGTTGTACCTGAGGTTTCAAGAAGCTTCTGAAGTCCTCAAACTGGGTTGAACCTTCCACAGTTCACGTGGCGGGGGTGACACAGAGATCTATGTGCTGTATTTCATCCCAAAGAAGAAGCATGGAGGCTCTGTTCTGTTCCTTTGTCCTTGAAAGCCGTTTCCCAGGGGGTCCTATTGACCGACTCCTTGAAGAGCTGGAAGTTGGCTTTCCTGAAATTCAGGGTCCTGACTATGCTTCTCTTATGACTCATACACCTTAGGACAGTGAACTGCACCAGCACGTGGACGCTGCAGCCCAGGCTGCCTCTAATCATGACATGCCTGATTAGCTCACTTGCATTGGTGACCATCAGGTCTAAAATTGCTCCCTCTTGAGTAGGGCTGTCTATTTCCTGTCTTAGAAAGTTGTCATCAAGGCACTCCAGGAGTCTCTTGGATTGCCCACAGCCTGCCGTGCTATTTTTCCAACAAATGTCAGAGTGGCTGAAATCTCCCAGCGGGATGAGAGTCTGTGAGCTCAATGCCTCCTGGAGCTGGAGAAAGAAGGCTTCATTGATAGGCTCCCCTTGATCAGGCTGCCTGTAGTAGACACCAACCACAAGGCTCCCTTTGTTGGCATGACCCCTAAGTCCTACCCATAAGCTTTCAACCTGCTCATGGCTATTCTTTAGGCACAACTCTTCACACTCTATCCATTTCTTAATATAAAGGACAACACCACCACCCCTCCTTTCTCTCCTGTCCCTTCCGAACAGCTCATAGCCATTGATAGCCACACTCCAGTCATGGGATTCATCCCACCAAGTTTCAGAAACAGCCATTATGTTGCAGCTTTCCTGTAGCACGATAGCTTCCAGCTCCTCCTGTTTGTTGCCCATGCTGCATGTATGGTGTAGAGACATTTCAGCTGTGCTGCCAGCCATGTCACCTTCTTAGATGGACACCCCTTCATTCCCCCAAGGTGTTTCATGGAAGCTACCCTGTTGGCTCCTATCACCTCCGGAGCCTCTGGCTTGTCTCTGTGAGACTTTGCCTGTGCTGCAGCACCTACCACATGCCTCAGGGCAACAGGCTGAAGGCTCTTACTACCACCCCATCCCTCCAACCCTGGTGTGTCATCCTGCCGCTTGTCACAGCCAATCTTGATATTGTTATCCCTGTCCCCCTTCTAGTTTAAAGCCCTGTCAATCAACGCTGCAGTCTCTTGGACCCTCTTCCCCCTTTGAGAAAGGTGCCTCCCATTAGATCCCAGCATACCTGGTGTCATGTACGTCATTCCATTATCAAAAAACCCAAAACTGTGGCGGTGACACCAACCATGGAGCCATGTGTGATCGTTACTATTTGGAAAGTTTCAGTTTTTGTAGTTGCTCCAGACTGCCTAATCCACGACAAAAATGCAAATACACATCTAGTAGTTCACTATAGCATCGCACATGTTTTCCCATCGCTGAAATATCTTTGACTACTGCAAGTGAAATTACCATAAAAATGTGAATTGTAGTAACATGCAATTTTTCTTTAACAACTTTACAAAATAACAGCAACAATAATAGGGAATAAAATCAGTGGATTTTTTCTTTAAATCACATACTATTTATACCAAAGCACAACAGATACGATCAATCAGTGAAAGCAGTTAAAAAGTAACAGCAAACAAGTAATCTAGTTCATGAGAAAACCAGGAATTCATGGGATATATACCTGGGTACAAGACTCAAACAATTCTGCCCGTACTGAAAACCAGAAACCACCTGCGTGGGCTGTATATGCTTTATGAATGACAAAGATACAGCTATTAGCGTGGTTTACAGGCTATGCACCACACTGTTCTTTATAAAAAAATGCTAATTTAGTGTCAGCTAGTTTGCAGATGCTTTATTGTATCATGACCATTTAGATTCCACTTTTCTGATGCCACAGTCAGATATTGTGAAAAATCAAGTTCCATTTACAGCATCCATTGTTATCTCACAAAGTAGCACTTCATGCTACTACTGATGTGTTACAGACTATTAACAGTAATTTAGTTTTAAATGCCAGTGCATGCCAAATGTTCTGTATATGAATACTAACAGGATGAAGTTATGCAGGTGTAGAATTTTTTTTTTTTAAAGGAAAAAAAGAAAGAAACCACCACACACACCACAACGCAGGCAGGAAATGACTGCCAGCTCTTCAAGAGAGCATGCAGAGAATGGGACCTGTCTCTTCACATTTTAGCTGTGTAAAGTTAGTTATTCTCCCTGCTCACCTGTGGAAATGAGTCCCCCCTCCAAGGATGTCTAAAGTGCGGTGCTAAAAAGCCAGAGGTATTTATACCTCTGCACTGATTACAGAGAGAAATTAAATAATAATTGATAGTGGTTGCTTATCTTACAGATGGACCAGAACGTAGCAATGGCAGAGCAGTGATCCCCACAGCTCCGCATGGTGCTTTACAGGGTGAGACATCCTACAACCACTATGATGAGGTCTGCAGCATGACGAGATCTCTGCCTACCAAACTGGGAATCTCTTCTCTGGAGCAGCTTCTTCTGTGTTTAACTGGTGCCTCTCATCTTCCGCTTAGTTTGGTGTAACTCTTTGTTAAAAGTGCTTTTTGTACCCTGTTGACATTCTAGCTAAACAAGTTCATAATGCACACATGCAAGTGCATGAAAATAGTTAATGAACAAAAAAAGCAGAATCAAATAAGTAGACTACCAGAGCTCTCTGAAGGATGAACGGTCCCATTTAACATCTATTTTAAAAAAACCCAACAACACAAAAAAAAACCCAAAACAAAAACAAAACCAACAAACACACACACAAAAAAAAACAAAAAATCCCCAAACAAACAAAAAACGACCAAAAAACACAAACCAAAACAAAACAAAACCAAACAAAAAACAACAACAAACCTGACTAAATAATATAAAGAAAGAGAGAAGTTCAGATTCTGAGGGATGCTTAACTATCTATCAAACCTACTCTTACCACTTCTTGAAACTTAGATGGGCTAAAAATTGTTCTACCTACGTAGGCCAGTCCCAGGAACTGGACAAGAAACCATTTGTAAATACCTAGTAAACCTAATTAATTGATTCAGACAGATAATAAAGAATAGATAATGCCAAAGAAGATTGTCCCTTTCACACATCCTTCCCTCTTGTCTGTTCTTCTTCTGTAAAAGCCCCCTCAAAGTGGAGTTTCAGAAAGGCAAGTTTTCCACAGTGGAACTGCGGGGAGAAGATTCAGTATTTGGCTTGGTTACCCGCTTTTGCTTTTAGCACTAGAGATATAAAAGTGGAGGGTATTTTTATTAAGCTAGGAATGCCTTTTGAAAGACTGTGCCAGCACTGAAATGGTTACTGTACATTGATATAGTTCTTCACCTTTTTGTTCAATGTGAAAGGCAAAAAAATTATGAAAATATGAAGCAATGTGTCAGTCCTGCTAAATAAAAATGTGCACAGTAAAACTAAATCACATACACTGAAGTGTTATTTTGGTTTTATGGAAATGTAATCTGTGTTATGACATTTGCATTTCATATAACTGCTATGGAAATCTAATCTTCCAATGCATTGCATACCATTTTGTCACCAAAAAAAAGTAATACTGTATCATCTGTTTCCACCTGTACACTAGAATATTCCATGACAAATGTATCAACATCAATTGTATAAATTCACTCAAGAACCAATGAAAAGTATGGATACATTTAACAGAAAGATTTCTTTTTCCCTTAAACGCTACACAGCTATTAGAAGATATAATAGCTTGGTAGCAAATAAAAAAATACAACTTCAAACAACACAATATATGGATATTTGTATACATTCTAAGGCTTCTGAATTTTGAATGAAAATTAAATGCATCAGTATAGGCTGCCAATATGGAACCTTAACCAGAACCTTATGAAATGGCATGTTTCCCATTCCATGCCCAAAATTCATAGGTTCCAGCTCTCAGATAGTTTGCATTATGCTACATGTTACAAAAAAGTGATACTTAAATACAAGTGAAAATACTAAGTATGTTTGGAAGTTACTATCCTTTCACATCTTCTGTGTCCATCGTTTTTGGTTTTCTTTTCCTTTTTCTTACCTGAGTCATTATCCAAGATCCCCAAAGTTTTAATTCTCGACAAAAGCCTCTGGAGGAAGTTCTAATAAAGGGGTCCTACATGCTAAAGCCCAGATTAAGCCCTGATTTCACAACACTAATACAAACAAAAAGCCCCCAGCTCATCCATTTGGGAAACCAGTTAAAAGGAAGGGGACTCCACAGGAATACAGAGTGCAAGAGTGAGCCTTGGGATTTCTCTCCCAGCCCTTCAAATCACTTAGGTACAAGGAGCAGTAATTCATTGACTTAGCAGCAGACTTTGATTGACTTGCAGTGAGACTTGTACTCTCCAGTTGTTAAGGCTTATTTCTAAAAAGGTAAATCTCTGCCCAAAATACAGAATGGCCTAACTTTTTGAAAACTGCATAACTCACTGAAAATCAAACTAGCAAATGTACGGTCATTTGATTACTTCTTAGAGTAATTAAGTAAGGTTGGCTTTAAATGTGTTTGTTTCTTTTCTGAGGAAAATTGTCTTATCCTATCTGTTGTGAAACCAATGCAAAACCAGTGTCTGTTCATTTGAATGTAGCTTCCTGCAGTGACAGGGATATATTTGGGATTCTTCCATGTGCTAGGTTAGAAGGAGTAGCAGCTTTTTGAGCTCAGATGTGTAAATGTTCCCATTTACATCCTGGATATCCAAAAATAGGTTTTCGTGCGTATCGCAGTCAATATGCACACACAAAAGAGAAAAGCAAAATTAAAAAAAATATAATTCTCATATTAGAAAACTGAGTACTTACCTAGTGACAGCAGCTGAAGTGAAAATGGCTGAAAGCAATAAAAATCCATTTTACCATTTAGTACAGTTTGTCAGACTAGAGAAATGGGATTGAATTTCAAAGCCATAGGCAAGCTGGCAGAAATCTGTGGTTATGCAGTTGATAGGGTTGGGATATTTTTCCTTTTTTTTTTTTTTCCTTCCCCAACC
>NW_010181896.1:0-14839 GCF_000695765.1 Mesitornis unicolor
ACTCCTGAGATTCTGTGATTCTGTGAAAGCACCTATTTCCTTTGTATTAAATTGGTCCAGCAAAAATCAACAACCACCAAGGTTGGAAGATGCCTCTTTCTCCCTCTCAACCACACACATACTCAGAGTGGGAAAAAGACTTGCACTACAGATCAGGGAAACATTCCTGAAATCAGGAGAGCACCTTTGACTAACACAAAAAGAGACAGCCAGTTACTGGACAGTTATTGTCATTACTTCCAATGCCAGCCTTGTACCCAGAAACATTGAGTTTTTTCCCCAAATGGAATTCACTAGAAGGAATTCAGAAACAGCTATCTGCAGTATCATCCAGATGCTGGCACACAGCAGCGAGCTTGAGAATTGTTATTTGGATATTAAAAAAAAAGCACCATGAGCAAGTGTTTTTATCAAAATACAGAACTGTTGAGGGACCGATTACACGATTAGAATGGTCAGACACACAAGTTGTAAATCTGGGCATTCAGTAGTTACTCAGAAAGGGACTTCCTCTGGGAACAAACACGTGCTCATCCTTGCCTTGGAAAATCAGCACTTTAATTAATACACAGGAGTGATTTTAACTCCCATTCCCAGGACAAGAAGAATCTAGAACTACTCTGAAGTGAGCTGGACTTGGATCAGAGGGTGAGGGGAATGGACTCTGAACAACCATTCCAGAAACTGCCATAAGGATAAACAGAAGGGAAGACAGCACATAAACTGGAAAAAGAGCAGAAAGCAAAGGACAAGTCAGATGTTCATCTCTAAACTGTGTCAAAGCCTCCAATTTTTCTGTATCCCACACTCTACACAGCTTTTTAGCAGCAGATGGCCCAAACCTGGACAGCAACACGAATACCCATTCTGCCCAGGTGGAAAGTGGGGAAGAATTAAGACTCTCAAGGTATCACACACCTGCACATCAAGGATGCAGCGTACAGAAGAGTTTAGCAGACACAACGTGGCAAAGAAAATCAAAGATGCTGCAAGGACTGTCATAGGGGTTCTCAGTTCTCAGCCAAGTCTTCCCACACACATTTCTTCAAGGTCTCTTGCTGCACACTCGTGCCTATGAATTCAGTGGAAAGCTGACGTTAGCAATAACGCCGATGGCAAGAGCAGACAGTGTGGTGTGCAGGAAGGGAGTTCAGCAGCTACCAGTGACAGCAGTTTCACAGTACACTGCCCCCCACCTCCCTCCCTCAAGTCCGCATCAGCAGCTGTGGATCTGGAGAAGGTGAATGTATTCAGCAGTGCATGAAGCCAGATTCAGGGTGCATGCGTGAGCTGGTGGTAAGAAGAACCCAGGATCCCTACCATGCATCAGTTAAAGAGAAGAAAAGCAGGGAGAATAGGGCAGTCTTTGTAGAGAATCCCTTAGAGAGGAGAGAAGGGCCCCTGGGTACCAGCCAATGCTCCTGTAACGCCAGCCAGCCTTGCAGTCTTCCTGCAGGACTCCTGTGAGATCAGCTTTGCTTGCACCATGCTCAGAAAGACACCCCTACATTTTACTGCTTATCTCCCCCACAAACTCTACAGCTTGCTGTTCTTTTTATCCCTCTGCCTCTTCGGGCCATCAAAAGCCTCATTGCCAGTTCCACTCACTTGACCTACAGAAAGCAGCCACCACGCAGCTGAACACTCACCATCTTTCCTACACCAAGATTCAGTGCCCACGTCTCATAAATTTAGGGATGGTTGATGGGACAGCTCAGGATTCCTCACACCAGCTTGTATTCCTAGCCTGCTACCCACAGCTCTTGCAATTGCAGAGCAGTCTCTTCCTTTCCCCATGGTATGAATAACTCGGAAAGATTTCTTTTGGTAACACTGCTCTCAAGACATCGAGAAAAAATTTCTAAGGGCTACCACTGCTACAGCCAGTGACACCCAGTGAGGTACTGGTCATTCAGCCAAAAAGATGCCCTTGGCTGAGTCTTCTCACCTCCTCTAGCATAATTACCTCTTTCCGCTCCACATCAGCTTGAATTTTCGCCTGTGTGACAGCGGCCTCGCGGAAAGAGGAGCTGGCCTGCTTGGCCTGTTCAATGAGGGTCTTCAGCTGCTGGGCGGTGTTGAGCAGCGAATTGACCATCTCCTCCAGGTACAGCCAGCTCCGCTGCTCCGTCACTTCCAGCCCATTCACCACCGAGGGGGACAGGGCTTTGGTTGGGGTCATGGGGGGCACCGCCAGGGCAGGGAGTGAGGTTAACACTGAAGAAAGAAAAAGAAGGTATATAGAATTAGGGCATTTCATCTCCATAAAGTGTGGGGGGTGTTGTGTTGTGTGGTTGCTTTCTTTTTTAAATATGGTCGGCAAAAATTTCCAAGCTAAGTTTTTGCTGAACAGACTTGCCTTCAGTGACCCGAATGGTCAGAATTGGCCTGTGCAGAACAAGCCCTTGGAGCCCTCTCGAACCCAGGGGACAGCAGAACATGTGCTCCTGACCCCACTGTTTCTTTGGAGTTAACACCTCCCAATTGAGCAGCAAGAGCAGCGTTCCCAGGGACTATCCTGATGGCGCTACGCAGATGTCAATTCTCAGGTTGCAACACTACAAAAAAAAAAAAACCAGGCACGGATCCACCCCACAATCCCTTGCAGTTCCTGAATTCTGATCTTAATCATAACCCTGGCCCAAGACTGGCATAAAACCAAGACAGTTATCACCACCTCAAAATCACAGGTATTACAAACACACACTTTCCAAAACCACCGGTTGGGAAGCCCTTTTAAATTACCTTTAATAAATGTAATTTTTTTGCCCCCCTCCCCCCCATCCTGGATCCTACCCATAAACCAAGCTACAGCCATAAAAATACACACACCACACTGAAACACCAAAAAACAAATAAAATAAAGGTATTCACAGCAATATGAATCTGCTTCAAAAATCCTGGGTATTCTGAAGAGCAATGCTCCCTGCAGCTTTGAAACCTCTCCTGCCTAACCCCAAAGGTGAGAGTGAATGGGTACAGTGCAGACAGAAGTTTTAGCCTCAGCCACCAACATCTCCTGACATTTGCTTTACACTGGCCACGTTGGACAGTTCCCGAGAAAGCAACTTCTTGTCTACGGCCCTTTCCTCCAGAATCCTAACTACAACTCTTCAGTTTTGTATAAACTAGAACGCCACAGGTATGAAATACCTGTAGTCCCAGCACTACTTCTAAACACACTCCAAGGGACATTAAAGAAGACAAAACCCGCCAATTATTGAGGTGCTGCAGCCTTTACTTTTTCATACCCTAACCTACTTTTTCCTAACCTTAACAGTAGCTGCAGTTCGTAGGAAGCCATCAGAACAAAGCTGAACTCCTACCCTGGCGATCTAATCACACTCTCCTTGAACTGACCTCCAGTTCCTCAGTTATTTGGGCTCTGCAATCTTCCCTTTCCCAAAGCCTGTGTTGGAAAATTACAGTTCTAGAAAACCAACAGTGTCTGTCTTAGCCTTACCTTTGCAAATGTTTCGAAAAAACAGCAGTTATTATGTCAGTAAAACATCTACTTTTCACAACACTAGGCTTGCATAAACACTGGGAGACCACAGCGTGAGGAAACTTAACCTAGATCCAGGAATCCAGCAATACACAGCGTTAGCTCACGTCAGGCAACATTTCCAGGAACAAATGTTATCTGGCTTTACTGGCCTTACTTTTCCAAAATTCATCTCTAACTCTAGCAATAAATACACGCCATCTGCCATAAAATTCACAAGGCATTCACATCTACCGACGACTGACCTCGAAATTCCTCACTAAATTGTTTACTAGAAAAAAGAGGGCACCGCCAACTTTGGGGCTGTGCAGTCTTATTACCCCCAAATCCAACAGTATTTCAGGATTTTCCCTCCCATCTCTGGTAGGTGTTTCAGATGGGTCAGCACACAGCAAAAGCAGGAAGTATTGCAGGCTGCATTGTCCAGGGTAAAAGCTGCCACTGCTGGTAACGACCGTTGTTTGAATTAAAATGGGCCACTGTTGGAGGCAGATTCTCTGCCTTGAAACCAGAATTAAAGAACTTACTAAGCGGGAAGTTCTTGAACAAAATGCAGAGGCTGAAGTGTCTGTAAGGCACTTGATTATCATTTACTTCATTAGCAAGCTCCCATCACAATCCATTTTGGATGCCATTACAGATGTTGGCTTTCCAGTCACTCTAGGCTGTTTAAGGTGGCTCCAAAAAGGCAGAAACAAGCCCCAAACCTCTCACCCTGAAGGACATGGACACAGAACAGCAAACTGCACAGCGCAGTTAAAAACAGAGAACAACAGACACCCCCCCTTCAGGAAAAAAATCTTGAGTACACTTCAAATGGTACTTAAAATGCTATTGTAAATGTTGTCCTGACCAGTAACCGGTCAACACACCTCCTGCACCAAGTTCCCCTCACGGTGACCCTCTCCTCAGTAAAGCATCTGCAGGCAAACAAGGCTTCCTGCAAGACCGCACTGAACTCTCAGTATCTTCCAAGGCAGCAATGACTTTAAGTGTATTAAGACTCCAACCCTTTTCACGTCATATCTGGTAGTTTTTCAAAAGCTGAAAGAATCCAGCAGAGATCTGGAGAGAGAGAAGTCTCGAAGCCCACGTACCGCAGGTCACCATGTGTCAGGTGGGTGACCTTTTCTGACAGCATTGCGAGGTCACCATACAGGAAAACGGACGTTTTACACTCATCGGCCCTTAATTAAAATAGTAATTCCTATCAATTTGCACATGACTGGCATAGAAATATTTGCACTTAGATATGAGTAAGAGATAAACCGGTCTTTTATCAGTAGCTGTTTGCAGAAGAGCCTTTCCCATTGCTACATTTCCAGCACAATATTTATCCCAGCATGGCATTTGATAACTTATCTAACGGGAATTACTTCCGATTCCTCATTTTGGCATAGGTGTATCAGGCAAGAGAAGGTATTCAGCGGTGGAAAAAAAACCCTCAATGTTTAATTAGTAACATCAAGATCTAAGACTTAAAACCAACAGGATTTATTCTGGACAGAGCAAAAAAAATGTGCTGCTCCGAGTAAGTACATAAAAGGTCATAGAGAGGGGAGAACACAGGCATTAAAAAAGAAAGACTTCAGACTGCACCAAGGAACACTGCATGTTTACATGGTCGTTCCTTGAGAACAGTTAAGAGGGATCAAAACCTGCCCGTCTTACAGCTCCTGTGTCAGCGAGATCAGTATCAGAGTAACCTCACAGAATCATAGAAATTAGAGAAGTAGAAGTCCTATAAATTGCCTGATCCATCAGCCAGCCAGTGACAGACTATTCCTAGACCACTCCTAGACCACTTCTAGACCATTCCCTGCTGTATCTCTTGTACAGGCTCAATAAAAACACCCAAAGCAAGAACCACACTCTAGGTTTGCAACTGCAGTTTCTTCAACACTTCCAATTTGTGTCAGTGCAGGCAACACTCAGAGAGCACTGCAGTTCACTTCATTTATCAGGCAGCTCAACAAATGAAAAGTCATTAAGTTTACATAATATAATTACATTTGAAGAGATATTTGATAGGCAGTTTAACCTGTTCTATCAAACACTAAAGGGCCGATTTGGATTCATAGTTTTTCATACCATCTTGTCTTTTTTCACTCCAGAGCCTGTTTGGCCACAGCTGGGGGAGCTCTCCCTGGTCAATCCGCACTAATCGTTCCAGCACAAACATCTGATAGGCAGTTTAACCTGTTCTATCAAACACTAAAGGGCTGATTTGGATTCATCGCTTTTCATACCATCTTGTCTTTTTTTCACTCCAGAGCCTGTTTGGCCACAGCTGGGGAAGCTCTCCCTGGTCAATCCGCACTGATCGTTCCAGCACAAACATCAGCGTTAAGGGATGAAAAACAGACATTGGATGCCACAGCAGCACACCAAACCTGCCTGAAACTGCCCTCGGCATGGATCAGTGGGTTCATTAAGAGCTGTGGGAATGTTTAGAAAAGCTCCTGTGCTATAATTTTAAAGGGGTTGCTCTCCTCAGATCAAACACTAAATAACTGTTTTGCCCCAGTGCCCAAGCAGTGACAAAAGCCTTGAGGCAAAAGCCACGGGAAAGGCAGGGGCCTGCAAGGTGATTTAGGAAGCAGGATCACAACAACCTCCTCTGGTAGAAACCAACAAATCAAAGTTCTCAGTAACGGAGCGAAAATCTTTCCCAAGAGTGGAAAATCTATTTGTGCAGATCTTAAGAACCACAAAACTAGTAAGCAAAACAGAGCAAAGTTTATTTTTCGGCCTCAATCTTTCCCTTTGCCGAGAAAGAAGATTAGAGAGTAAATTCAAGCACTGCACGCCGTGTCTCATGTGACAGACATAAAACGTACCGATTTTGGGATGAGACGTCGGCAGTGCAGCTTCAGGAAACGGTGAAATCTGACAGTTGTCCTGGTAACTTGGGTAGTGGGGTTCCGGGTGGTTGACCCGGCAAGGCTGCTGGACATTGGTGTCCTGAACTGCAGAAGAAACAACAGTGTTAGGAATCACTGGGTAACGCAGCTGTCAGGCACTTCTTACGCTTCTTTCATTCATATTTTCCTTACATTTTACGCAAGTTCCTACATTCTATGATAATCCCAGAGGTTGCAAATGAGAAACAGTGCCATGATCTTACACAGTTAGCAAGCAAGGCAATCTCATCCTGATTTCATCTCTCTCTGCAGTCACTTTAATAGCAAAGGTTGCTGCTGGCTTCCCTCCCACACACCTCTGTATTTACAATAATCACAGGGCTCCAAACTGTGATTCTCAGAGCAGGACAGTTCCTTCAGCAGAGCTCACAACCCCGTGTATGAATCAGATTGAAAGAACTTAAATATACATCATGCACTTACATCTTGTTTGAATTACTCTGGTATTTTTCAGCATTTTTCACTTAATTTCAACACTCAGCTAGTTGTTTGTTGTTTTGGGTTTTTTTAATAGTAATTTAGGACAGATGAGGGGTGAAAAATCCGATAGAGATGACCATAAAACCCTAGCAATCAGCAGAGGTGTACATTAGCAGCTGCAACATCTGGGCAAAACTTCTAACTTCTTTTGTGCAACTGCTAAGACTTCAAGCTGCTTGAAATCATTTCAAAGGAAGGACAGCAGGTTATGTACAGACTCTCTGTAAGCTCTCGAGAACTAAATCCTTTGTGCAGGATTCAAAATGCATGTTCCTACAGCAGAGAGCATCCAACCCTTTTTTCTCCCTCCTGCGGATGTCTGCCAGACACCTGAACTCTTACCAGTGGCTCCAGTGAAGACATCCCCCTGGGATGGACTTTCCGAGATAATCGCTGTGGCTTCCACCGTGGATGTGCGGTCAAATGTCAGAGCCCCGGAGGTAGTGATCTGTCCAGAAGGAGTCACGGTGACTGGAAACAGAAGTACTTTCATAATTAACGCTCGGCGCAGAGGCCTCAGTTGTTCAGCTGTTGCTATCCCTGTTCTGATTCATTCAACATCAGAGAACTCACAGATCGGTAAATGGCGTGTGATTACTCAAATTTGGATCACACCTCTGACCAAAACACTTGGCAATGGGAATAAAAGCCCCATTTGGCTTCTGAAGGCGCTGCTGGCCTCCTGCAGGCCTCTTTATTCACTGGGTGTACGAGGCCAGAATGTTCACTTACACCATACTGCCTCCCAAATCACCACTTGTTCAATTCTTTTATGAGCAATAACTCAACACCTACCATAAAGGTTCAGTGGGACCACAAAACCCAGCAGTTTCTGTCTGATCCTAATTTATTACAAGAGTGGTTCTTGCTACTTAAATCGACATAAAAAACCTGTAGATTACAACTAATTCTATGACAGTTTGGTTAACTGGACAGTTTTAGCTGTCCAATTGTCCAATTTAGCTTGGCCAATGCGAGGAACAAGTCACAGCTTGGATGAATATGCCTGAGCTGCTCCAAAATGTTTAAAACCCTTTTTAAACAGGACTAACTGATCTGGCACCATTAGTTGGGAAGGGGCTGATTCTGTGGCACGCTGCTCAGCCAGAAGGGTCTTTTTGCAAACAATAATTCAATTTTAAGACATTGAGGCTACAGATTCCTGCCTGGTGAAATATGTGGCTGCTACCAGAACAAGCAGAGCTCCTCTCTCCCGGTGCCAGCATGAGCAAACGTCACAGCACCTCACATTAACGACTCGATACAGATTAAACCTCTTTGGGGGATTAAAAAAACCAACCCAAAACTCCAGAGACTCCTTGCATATTCTCTTCCTGCTGCTGCTTGCAATCTGATCTTACTTTTGGCTGTTCTTTTTTGGATTTCTGTTGCTTCTGCCTCAATTCACTTTGTAACGTTACCATCCAGATGATGCCAGTGTGATGAGAGCAGGAGGACGCATGAATGTGAGCGGGGACGTGTGAGCTGGGTGAGCTTGCAAATTAATTTCTGTTTTCACACAGATGGTTTGACAATCAAAAACACTAAGTAACAAAGCGTGTCCTGAATGCTAGAGGGGAATTTGCAGATGAAAGCGTCCCCTTCTGTCTCTCATTAACGACTTTCAGACTGTGGATTTCATTCCAGCTGCTTAGAGCCTACTTTTCTCCGTATTTCAAGAAACAGCACAAATCTTACTCCACAGCCCCCACCAACTTCTTGAGGACAGAAACCAAGCCCAGGGGATGGAATGGGGATTTCTGGCAGAGCAGAGGAGGGTCAGCCTTCCCCTCAACCTAATTTTAAGAGGAGGAAATTTCTCAGTTGTCAGAAACCTGAAACCCCGCTACAGATCGAGGCCAGACTCCACAACTGCCCCTGCACTGCCAGGCTGAGCGAGCAGGTAGAGGAGGGAAATATCATCCCAATCTCTCTCAGAACAATATATGAAACCTACTGCTCAGTGCACAAGGACATTAAGATGCTTAAACTGAATCTCCTGGAGGTCTAGAACTGCATTTTTTCCTACTTGATTTGCAGTCTCAATGTGGCAACACTGTGCTGGTTTCTATAAAATAGGAAATGAAATTAGCTAAAGACACTGAGCCATAAAACTATGCAATGAAAAGGAACTGGCAAAAAATAAGACATTTCTCCCAGCTGGCTAGTTCCAAGGGGCCACCGACAGACATGAAATACCTAGTGTGGGAATTCTTCATCTAAAAATGGAAGCCGTTTTTACCAGGAGAAAGGAACCCACATGTAGTAGCAGCTGTAGCAGGAAGCAGAGTGATGTTTTTGGGGCAGTCCTTCTTCACTGGAGTTGCAGGCATTTCATTTTCCTTTTTCCGCCTTTTATATGGCACAAAGAGTCGGACAGGGCCACTCTAGGCAAAGCACACACACACACAAGAATAAAATAGAAAAGGAAAATAAATTCACTGAGGCACCTCTTAGGGGACTTTGGGTTTACTTCTCATCTTTCCTGATGCAGCTAAGGTCAAGCAGCACGTATCCCTATGGAAGATGAGTGGTTTGCAATAATTGACCTAAAAACTTCTACTTCTGCAAACCAAAAGAACTCTGTGAAAAACAAGTTACGCTCAGCTCCCTCCAGCTGAAGGGGCCCAGATTCAGCCTCTTCTCACTGTTATTTAAAGAGCAGAACTGGGCAAATAACTGACTGCTGGCCACCTTGGTAGAAGAAAAGATAACAGGAGTGAGGAACAGCCAGGAAGCAGCTAGTTTCAGGTCTAGGAAACAAGCAAACTACCCAATTCATAGCAGAAAAGAAATGCAAAACGCCACTTCAAGTCAAGCTAAAGATTTCTGCTTTCCTTACTTTAACCTCATTTTGTAAACAAACAAAACAAACATCAGACTGAAAACCAACCGACCAACCAACAAACCCAAGCAGTTGAATATGAAAATAGAGATCCAACCTATCTTTTCTAACTTCAAAAATTGTGAAATTTGAGTAAAAAAAAAAAAAATCACAAATAGCTTTGACAGCCGCCAAATGCATTTTACATGAATACATTATTTAGGAAAAAAGAAGAAAAAAGAGGAGAAAAGCAATAACTATTGCCCAGTTTTGCTGAGGCTGCTATACAACAGTGCTAGCTGGTCCTTATCTCCTTGCTTCATGAAGCATGGACAAAGCACGCTGCAACCACACTACTTGTGAACATTCCCAGGTCCCTCACGGTCTGTTCGCAAGTGGCTGTGGCAGCTTGCTGAGGCTGCTATACAACAGTGCTAGCTGGTCCTTATCTCCTTGCTTCATGAAGCATGGACAAAGCACGCTGCAACCACACTACTTGTGAACATTCCCAGGACGCTCACGGTCTGTTCGCAAGTGGCTGTGGCAGCTCGACTGATTAACTGGTTTTAAACTAACGGATGTAAAACCGACAGCTCACCAGAGTCATGTCGTCGCAGCAGGCAGCACAGGTACAAGAGGCGGCGTGAGGATTTAAAATCCCATCCTGAAATGAGAAGGTCACCAGTTCAGAGTCACCAAAACCAGCAAGAGCACGACTGTGTTCTGCTAAAAGAGTCAGAGAGCTCTGAGAAAGATGAACTCGTTTCTCCCGAGGGACCCCATACAGGAACAGGGGGGCCAGCTCCCCTACATCACATTGATGAGGTGAGCAGGAAGAACAAACAATCCTCAAATCAAAAGGTAAGGATCAAGCTCGTTTCTTCCCAGGGACCCTACACAGGAACAGGGGGGCCAGCTCCCCTACTTTGCATTGATGAGGTGTGCAGGAAAAACAAACAATCCTCAAATCAAAAGGTAAGGATATGTGAATTTGAGACTTCATGAAGTTTCTGCCCAAGCAGAAGTCAACCTAATGGCAATGCTAAATTCTCCTGGACACTGCAGGAAATAAAGGACTCAAAGTAATGCTCAATAAATGGTGCAAGTGAAGAATACGTTTGTCAGACAAACAGAATTAAGCAGATCAGGTTACTGAATTACAGTATCATGGGTGAGAGCTCACGTCTCAATTTCTGTGGTACAGATAAAGGCTGGTCTTCATCCTGCATAAACCACAACCCCTTTCCAAGTACAAGCAAGATTTACATTGTGATATCTGAAAACACATCCAGACAAATTCCTCTCGTATTACTGATTCTCAACCAAATCAAAACGTTGCTTCTGAGTTGCCCCCTGGCACCACCACACAGAGCAATGCAGAGGCAGCGCTCACAGCTCAGGCTGCAGCACTGGGCAAACGCTGCCCAGACTCTACCAGCCCCTTCCAGCAGAAAAGAGGAAGCAAACTTAACCTTACGTGAATAAGGCACTGCAGCGGCCTCCCAGCATAGCGGATGCTCCTCTTCCAGTCCTTGCTGCTGGCTCGTCCTGCCATAGCTTCAAATTCAGTGGGGCTGTACCAGTTGTCCCCATGCTTAATGCACCTGCCACGGCCTCCTGAAATAAAATAGAAGGAGGAAATTGTTAGTAAAGGGTAAGAATCATTTTGCCACTTTCCTAAAGAAGTAAATACTGTAACTGCTGGACAAAATAGCAGTTAATCTATAGCAATCACCAAATATGCCTATCTCCTACTTTTCCTCCCTGTAGGCTAACCATGCCCATTTATTATCTTGGCTGTGACAATGACTGTGCATATTTAGAGAGCTCCACCTCTGGGGCCTTGCGAATGCATCAAGAGGCTAGAAAAAAATGACCCATTCACAAGATGGATAAGTCTTTCCCAGATAAACACCGTGAATTTAAGCCCTTCCTTAATTTGCGCTTAAATTTCTAAGCCTTCTGGTCAGGAAGAAAACTCTCCATCCACAAAGCAAACGCTGTGCTGTGCAGCCAGGCCTGCCAGCAATTTCTGCTGCTGCTTCTCCAGCTTTCCCATAGAGATAAAAGAGAAGAGGAGGGGCTAAGACAGCCGAGGAGTCCCGTTAGGAGACAGGCTCTCTATTTTCTGTTCCAGCAGGGATTCTTTAGAGCTTTGTAGGAACACAGGTCTACTTCTGAGACAGAAGGAATGTTAGAATGTCAACCTATTACTGGGGTGACTTGCTGCACAGCAGCCTGTATT
Source organism: Mesitornis unicolor (assembly GCF_000695765.1). NCBI lineage: Eukaryota > Metazoa > Chordata > Aves > Mesitornithiformes > Mesitornithidae > Mesitornis > Mesitornis unicolor. Next base: position 11,979 of record NW_010181896.1, read on the forward strand.
TTCACAGATTTAAGGAAAAAGTTAAAAAGCCTCTGAAGAGAGCAAAACAGAAGAGAACTAGGAAACTCTCTTTTTTTCCCCCACACAATCAGCCCTTAAAAGTAGCCTGATTAAAAGAAGAGTGTGCCAAGTGAAGGAGGAGCTGTCACACTTCCTCACCCACAAAGGTCACCTTTACCTGAGCCGAGTCTGTTTTTATAGAGAATGCCACTGATATTCCGGCACCTCACCGGGAGCTCATTCTCATACACAGATGGGTCCCAGTTGTACTTGGTTCCAGTTTTTTCTTGAACAGATGTTAAAGGGGTAGGAGGAGATTGAGGTCCTTTGGGAAAAAAATAAAGAAAGGTGACAGCAACCACAAAGCACACTGGCTGTACCTTCACAGTCTCGGCTTGGCTGGGGCAATAGCATCAAGTAGTCAAGTGAAACAGCTGACACCTCTCCACACCACCAGTGACATGGTGCACCACAAAAAATTCAGCTTGAATGTTCTGAAAATGACTGAAAATAAAGCAAATTGCATGATAGGAAAGATGCTCTAACAGCACGTTAAACGCCGAGGTTGTAACCTGCGGTGGTGTCACCACCTGGCTGGATCTTCCCCTTCAGAGGCCGATCCTGTAACCGTTTTAGAGCGCTGGAGGTCTGCTGTGCCGTCTTGTGGGCAGAAGGGAAACTGCCAAGCAGCTGCAAACAACACCTGAGCACTAAAGATACCAGCTATTGCGACACTTCAGTATCAGCAAGTGGCCTGAATGGAGATAAAAATATATTCAAAGACCCTTTTAGAAGAACCCACGTGCAGAACTAGGGCGGCTCATATTTTTGTTATCGCTATTAAAATGATCCATCTGCCTTGGGGAGTGGGATGGGTGTAGAAAGGTATGTGACAGCTCAGCAGCAGGGCAAGATTTTTCAAGAAGATTATTTGCAAAGGTTAAGGCAAAGAATAAGCAAATTAAATCTATTTCTGACAGGAAAAAAATGAAAAAAAGTAAGTACCCTTCTTCTCTCAAGAAATACAAATACCTGTGAAGAGGGGACAAACAATCCCTATAAGGCAACTGCATAGCATTACGCACATAATGTTTTTTTAATCCTAGAAACATGATTAAAATGGAGAAAAAGCAACCCATCCAGGAGAATGACACTTCAAAAACAGATTGCTTTATACCTGGTGTGAGAGGTGCTGATGGCCCCTTCAGCCCTGTGGTTTCTACAATGCTGCCGTCTGTATGAACCACTATGAGAGTGGCCTTTTCAGTATTCAAGCTGTCCCCAATTTGGAGGGCCGTTCTCCCAGACTATAGAAGAAATAAAGAGTTTAAATTGGTAGGAGTTAAAACACTGATGTATTTTAGTGTTCGCCCAAATCTTCTCAAAGGTACCTTCAAACACCAAACAGCATGGCAGTTATTATGTTAGTTCTTTAGGTTACAACCAACTGAATTCAAAGGCTGCATGTTCCAGGGCATCACTTCCATTACAGAATGAGTATATGGAGGTGGAAAGGTAAAAAATCCTCTCCAAGTGATGAAGAAAAAACTGAATGTCCCCTAGCTAATGCTTTTGTGGCTTAAAGCCTGTATACTGCAATGAAAACCCATCTTTGACCTTATTACAGCTCAGATACAACCCAAGCTCTTAATTTACACCAAGAAAATCCATGGGACGTTGCTAAGGCCCTCCAATGAAAGGCCAGACTTACCAGCACATGTCCCGAAATTGAAGCTGCATTTGCCACAGATGTAGTGAAAACATTGTCTGCGGACGCACCAACATTAGCTACTGTCACTGTGGTGACTTCTGAAACATAAAACGGACATGAAGTTAATATTCTGCTGCATCCAGAGAGCCTGATTAACAGCTAAACGTAAAAAAATATAACTGCATTTCCCTCTTCCTTCCTATTCAAAATTCATTTTCTTTTTCATGACACCTTTAAGCTGACATAAGCACTATCAGTCTGATTTTTATTAAGCTTCATGTTGAATGTGCTTTAACCTGAGACTGTAACAGTAGTTATCAGCATGTCATGTACTAAGGGAAAAATTAATATTGCATCTGTACTAAAAAAAAACCCAAACTGTGATGCTTTTTACTAAAAGTAGGGTGACTGGCAAACATCAAGATAAACAACTGACTCTCTCTCTGCTATATATTCATTTCTAGGGTGCTGTTACATGTACACTTGGTCCAGTTAAAAACTGCCCAAACTTACAGCTGAATGTTTCCATGATGTACAGCATATTTGACTGTGGAGCTAAAAATCACGTTTTTCAGTACCACACGGGGTGAGAGTGAAAAACCAACCCTGAGGTTCACATGGAGATACCGATCTGGGAATGAAGAGCTCTGAAATTTCCTGCCTATCAGAGCTTGTCTTCAAAACTCGGCGTGTTTCAGGGCACTTTGTTAACGGAACACAGGGCCAAAGTAATTCTGGAGGCATAAAGGCACCTCTTGCTCATTTTACTTTATGGTACCTAGTGTAAAGGTGAAGAGTGTGTAATTTTAGGAGTCTGGGAGACTGCAAAGCCTCAGCTTGGACCTGCCCTTTCTCCACTACTGAGGTAAGTGACTGCATTTGTACACCAGATAGGCGAGAGGGATGCAGAGAGAGAGGACCCGGGGATCAGCAGCCGGGCTGGCGGCTCCAGTCCCGGCAGCCCCGGGTACCAGAAGCGGCTGAGGGGGCCGGGACAGCCACCGTGGGGCAGCGGCCCCCGGGACAAGGGGGCGCTGCTGCTGCCGGGGCTGAGGGAGCTGCGCATGCGCACTCCGCCCGCCCTGACCTGCGAAGGCGGCGGCGGCCTCGTCGGCGCTCGGCAAGGGCTCGGTTCCCATCTCGATGTGTT